>NW_021629923.1:0-49989 GCF_900700375.1 Denticeps clupeoides
GAGAAAAGGCAAAAAGTTGAGTGGTAAGCTTTTATTTGCAATACAAACAATAAAGTGCACACCTTCTAGAGCAATGCAATACTGGGTCGATGATGGAGCGGATGGAGCAGACCCTATTGGGCCGCTCCCTGTTCCAACCATCCGCTTAATGTGACATATCAGATATTAAATGACATCAGGTGCGTAGCACCTGAAGGCCGAGGGCTGGAAAATCCACCTAATCGATTCAGCTCCAAGCCTGTGAATGATCGTTGTAGAGCACACACAGACAAAGAAACCTGAAGAGAAGTTTTAAAAAACAAAAAAAAAAAAAGAAAAAAGGCGGGAAAAACATATCAAAGAAAGAAAATATACCCCTTAACTTACTTAAAAAAAGGTACAAAGTGATGTAATTGTAAATACTTTCATTTTAAAAGTTTAACAATAGTTAAAGCTTACAGCACCTGGCATTCCCACATAGTCTCCCATCCAAGTACTAACCAGGCCCAAGCCTTCTTAGCTTCTGAGATCAGACAAGATTGGGCAATCTTCTGCTGGCATTGTCCTGTAAGCAAACTCTGCTTGAAAATCTTGGACTTTAAACAAAAGGGCTTTGAAAACATTATAAAGTGCGAAAACTCCCGCTTTACTGTCAAATTATGATGGAGAAAAGGCAAAAAAAGCTAACAAAGCCATGTAAATACTTTCATTTTAAAAGTTTTTCAATAGTTAAAGCTTACAGTACCTGGTATTCCCAGGTAGTCTCCCATCCAAGTACTAACCAGGCCCAAGCCTTCATAGCTTCTGAGATCAGACAAGAATGGGCATTCTTCAGCTGGTTTGTCCGTACACAAACTCTGCTTGAAAATCTTTAACTTTAAACCAAAGGGGCTTGAACACATATCAAAGAGTGAAAACTCCCGCTTTACTGTCAAATTATGATGGAGAAAAGGCAAAAAAAGCTAACAAAGCCATGTAAATACTTTCATTTTAAAAGTTTTTCAATAGTTAAAGCTTACAGCACCTGGTATTCCCAGGTAGTCTCCCATCCAAGTACTAACCAGGCCCAAGCCTTCTTAGCTTCTGAGATCAGACAAGATTGGGCATTCTTCAGCTGGTTTGTCTGTACACAAACTCTGCTTGAAAATCTTGAACTTTAAACCAAAGGGGCTTGAACACATATCAAAGAGTGAAAACTCCCGCTTTACTGTCAAATTATGATGGAGAAAAGGCAAAAAGTTGGAGTGGTAAGCTTTTATTTGCAATACAACAAATAAAGTGCACACCTTCTAGAGGCAATGCAATACTGGGTCGATGAATGGAGCGGATGGAGCAGGCCCTATTGCCGACTCCCTGTTCCAAAAATCCGCTTAATATGACATATCAGATATTAAATTGACATCAGGGTGCGTAGCACCTGAAGGCCGAGGGCTGGAAAATCCCACCTAATCGATTCAGCTCCAAGCCTGTGAATGATCGTTGTAGAGCACACACAGACAAAGAAACCTGAAGAGAAGTTTAAAAAAAAAAAAAAAAAAAAGAAAAAAGGCGGGAAAACATATCAAAGAAAGAAAATACCCCTTAACTTACTTAAAAAAAGGTAACAAAGTGATGTAAATACTTTCATTTTAAAAGTTTAACAATAGTTAAAGCTTACAGCACCTGGCATTCCCACGTAGTCTCCCATCCAAGTACTAACCAGGCCCAAGCCTTCTTAGCTTCTGAGATCAGACAAGATTGGGCAATCTTCTGCTGGCATTGTGCTGTAAGCAAACTCTGCTTGAAAATCTTGGACTTTAAACAAAAGGGCTTTGAAAACATTATAAAGTGCGAAAACTCCCGCTTTACTGTCAAATTATGATGGAGAAAAGGCAAAAAAAGCTAACAAAGCCATGTAAATACTTTCATTTTAAAAGTTTTTCAATAGTTAAAGCTTACAGTACCTGGTATTCCCAGGTAGTCTCCCATCCAAGTACTAACCAGGCCCAAGCCTTCATAGCTTCTGAGATCAGACAAGAATGGGCATTCTTCAGCTGGTTTGTCCGTACACAAACTCTGCTTGAAAATCTTTAACTTTAAACCAAAGGGGCTTGAACACATATCAAAGAGTGAAAACTCCCGCTTTACTGTCAAATTATGATGGAGAAAAGGCAAAAAAAGCTAACAAAGCCATGTAAATACTTTCATTTTAAAAGTTTTTCAATAGTTAAAGCTTACAGCACCTGGTATTCCCAGGTAGTCTCCCATTCCAAGTACTAACCAGGCCCAAGCCTTCATAGCTTCTGAGATCAGACAAGATTGGGCATTCTTCAGCTGGTTTGTCCTGTACACAAACTCTGCTTGAAAATCTTAACTTTAAACCAAAGGGGCTTGAACACATATCAAAGAGTGAAAACTCCCGCTTTACTGTCAAATTATGATGGAGAAAAGGCAAAAAGTTGGAGTGGTAAGCTTTTATTTGCAATACAACAAATAAAGTGCACACCTTCTAGAGGCAATGCAATACTGGGTCGATGAATGGAGCGGATGGAGCAGGCCCTATTGCCGACTCCCTGTTCCAAAAATCCGCTTAATATGACATATCAGATATTAAATTGACATCAGGGTGCGTAGCACCTGAAGGCCGAGGGCTGGAAAATCCCACCTAATCGATTCAGCTCCAAGCCTGTGAATGATCGTTGTAGAGCACACACAGACAAAGAAACCTGAAGAGAAGTTTAAAAAAAAAAAAAAAAAAAAAAAAGAAAAAAGGCGGGAAAACATATCAAAGAAAGAAAATACCCCTTAACTTACTTAAAAAAAGGTAACAAAGTGATGTAAATACTTTCATTTTAAAAGTTTAACAATAGTTAAAGCTTACAGCACCTGGCATTCCCACGTAGTCTCCCATCCAAGTACTAACCAGGCCCAAGCCTTCTTAGCTTCTGAGATCAGACAAGATTGGGCAATCTTCTGCTGGCATTGTCCTGTACAGCAAACTCTGCTTGAAAATCTTGGACTTTAAACAAAAGGGCTTTGAAAACATTATAAAGTGCGAAAACTCCCGCTTTACTGTCAAATTATGATGGAGAAAAGGCAAAAAAAGCTAACAAAGCCATGTAAATACTTTCATTTTAAAAGTTTTTCAATAGTTAAAGCTTACAGTACCTGGTATTCCCAGGTAGTCTCCCATCCAAGTACTAACCAGGCCCAAGCCTTCTTAGCTTCTGAGATCAGACAAGATTGGGCATTCTTCAGCTGGTTTGTCTGTACACAAACTCTGCTTGAAAATCTTGAACTTTAAACCAAAGGGGCTTGAACACATATCAAAGAGTTAAAACTCCCGCTTTACTGTCAAATTATGATGGAGAAAAGGCAAAAAGTTGGAGTGGTAAGCTTTTATTTGCAATACAACAAATAAAGTGCACACCTTCTAGAGGCAATGCAATACTGGGTCGATGAATGGAGCGGATGGAGCAGGCCCTATTGCCGACTCCCTGTTCCAAAAATCCGCTTAATATGACATATCAGATATTAAATTGACATCAGGGTGCGTAGCACCTGAAGGCCGAGGGCTGGAAAATCCCACCTAATCGATTCAGCTCCAAGCCTGTGAATGATCGTTGTAGAGCACACACAGACAAAGAAACCTGAAGAGAAGTTTAAAAAAAAAAAAAAAAAAAAAAAAAAAAGGCGGGAAAACATATCAAAGAAAGAAAATACCCCTTAACTTACTTAAAAAAAAGTAACAAAGTGATGTAAATACTTTCATTTTAAAAGTTTAACAATAGTTAAAGCTTACAGCACCTGGCATTCCCACGTAGTCTCCCATCCAAGTACTAACCAGGCCCAAGCCTTCTTAGCTTCTGAGATCAGACAAGATTGGGCAATCTTCTGCTGGCATGTCTGTAAGCAAACTCTGCTTGAAAATCTTGGACTTTAAACAAAAGGGCTTTGAACACATTATAAAGTGCGAAAACTCCCGCTTTACTGTCAAATTATGATGGAGAAAAGGCAAAAAAAGCTAACAAAGCCATGTAAATACTTTCATTTTAAAAGTTTTTCAATAGTTAAAGCTTACAGCACCTGGTATTCCCAGGTAGTCTCCCATCCAAGTACTAACCAGGCCCAAGCCTTCTTAGCTTCTGAGATCAAACAAGATTGGGCATTCTTCAGCTGGTTTGTCCGTACACAAACTCTGCTTGAAAATCTTGAACTTTAAACCAAAAGGGCTTTGAAAACATTATAAAGTGCGAAAACTCCCGCTTTACTGTCAAATTATGATGGAGAAAAGGCAAAAAAAGCTAACAAAGCCATGTAAATACTTTCATTTTAAAAGTTTTTCAATAGTTAAAGCTTACAGCACCTGGTATTCCCACGTAGTCTCCCATCCAAGTACTAACCAGGCCCAAGCCTTCATAGCTTCTGAGATCAGACAAGAATGGGCATTCTTCAGCTGGTTTGTCCGTACACAAACTCTGCTTGAAAATCTTTAACTTTAAACCAAAGGGGCTTGAACACATATCAAAGAGTGAAAACTCCCGCTTTACTGTCAAATTATGATGGAGAAAAGGCAAAAAAAGCTAACAAAGCCATGTAAATACTTTCATTTTAAAAGTTTTTCAATAGTTAAAGCTTACAGCACCTGGTATTCCCAGGTAGTCTCCCATCCAAGTACTAACCAGGCCCAAGCCTTCTTAGCTTCTGAGATCAGACAAGATTGGGCATTCTTCAGCTGGTTTGTCTGTACACAAACTCTGCTTGAAAATCTTGAACTTTAAACCAAAGGGGCTTGAACACATATCAAAGAGTGAAAACTCCCGCTTTACTGTCAAATTATGATGGAGAAAAGGCAAAAAGTTGGAGTGGTAAGCTTTTATTTGCAATACAACAAATAAAGTGCACACCTTCTAGAGGCAATGCAATACTGGGTCGATGAATGGAGCGGATGGAGCAGGCCCTATTGCCGACTCCCTGTTCCAAAAATCCGCTTAATATGACATATCAGATATTAAATTGACATCAGGGTGCGTAGCACCTGAAGGCCGAGGGCTGGAAAATCCCACCTAATCGATTCAGCTCCAAGCCTGTGAATGATCGTTGTAGAGCACACACAGACAAAGAAACCTGAAGAGAAGTTTAAAAAAAAAAAAAAAAAAGAAAAAAGGCGGGAAAACATATCAAAGAAAGAAAATACCCCTTAACTTACTTAAAAAAAGGTAACAAAGTGATGTAAATACTTTCATTTTAAAAGTTTAACAATAGTTAAAGCTTACAGCACCTGGCATTCCCACGTAGTCTCCCATCCAAGTACTAACCAGGCCCAAGCCTTCTTAGCTTCTGAGATCAGACAAGATTAGGCAATCTTCTGCTGGCATGTCTGTAAGCAAACTCTGCTTGAAAATCTTGGACTTTAAACAAAAGGGCTTTGAAAACATTATAAAGTGCGAAAACTCCCGCTTTACTGTCAAATTATGATGGAGAAAAGGCAAAAAAAGCTAACAAAGCCATGTAAATACTTTCATTTTAAAAGTTTTTCAATAGTTAAAGCTTACAGCACCTGGTATTCCCAGGTAGTCTCCCATCCAAGTACTAACCAGGCCCAAGCCTTCTTAGCTTCTGAGATCAGACAAGATTGGGCATTCTTCAGCTGGTTTGTCTGTACACAAACTCTGCTTGAAAATCTTGAACTTTAAACCAAAGGGGCATTGAACACATATCAAAGAGTGAAAACTCCCGCTTTACTGTCAAATTATGATGGAGAAAAGGCAAAAAGTTGGAGTGGTAAGCTTTTATTTGCAATACAACAAATAAAGTGCACACCTTCTAGAGGCAATGCAATACTGGGTCGATGAATGGAGCGGATGGAGCAGGCCCTATTGCCGACTCCCTGTTCCAAAAATCCGCTTAATATGACATATCAGATATTAAATTGACATCAGGGTGCGTAGCACCTGAAGGCCGAGGGCTGGAAAATCCCACCTAATCGATTCAGCTCCAAGCCTGTGAATGATCGTTGTAGAGCACACACAGACAAAGAAACCTGAAGAGAAGTTTAAAAAAAAAAAAAAAAAGAAAAAAGGCGGGAAAACATATCAAAGAAAGAAAATACCCCTTAACTTACTTAAAAAAAGGTAACAAAGTGATGTAAATACTTTCATTTTAAAAGTTTAACAATAGTTAAAGCTTACAGCACCTGGCATTCCCACGTAGTCTCCCATCCAAGTACTAACCAGGCCCAAGCCTTCTTAGCTTCTGAGATCAGACAAGATTGGGCAATCTTCTGCTGGCATGTCTGTAAGCAAACTCTGCTTGAAAATCTTGGACTTTAAACAAAAGGGCTTTGAAAACATTATAAAGTGCGAAAACTCCCGCTTTACTGTCAAATTATGATGGAGAAAAGGCAAAAAAAGCTAACAAAGCCATGTAAATACTTTCATTTTAAAAGTTTTTCAATAGTTAAAGCTTACAGTACCTGGTATTCCCAGGTAGTCTCCCATTCAAGTACTAACCAGGCCCAAGCCTTCATAGCTTCTGAGATCAGACAAGAATGGGCATTCTTCAGCTGGTTTGTCCGTACACAAACTCTGCTTGAAAATCTTTAACTTTAAACCAAAGGGGCTTGAACACATATCAAAGAGTGAAAACTCCCGCTTTACTGTCAAATTATGATGGAGAAAAGGCAAAAAAAGCTAACAAAGCCATGTAAATACTTTCATTTTAAAAGTTTTTCAATAGTTAAAGCTTACAGCACCTGGTATTCCCAGGTAGTCTCCCATCCAAGTACTAACCAGGCCCAAGCCTTCTTAGCTTCTGAGATCAGACAAGATTGGGCATTCTTCAGCTGGTTTGTCTGTACACAAACTCTGCTTGAAAATCTTGAACTTTAAACCAAAGGGGCTTGAACACATATCAAAGAGTGAAAACTCCCGCTTTACTGTCAAATTATGATGGAGAAAAGGCAAAAAGTTGGAGTGGTAAGCTTTTATTTGCAATACAACAAATAAAGTGCACACCTTCTAGAGGCAATGCAATACTGGGTCGATGAATGGAGCGGATGGAGCAGGCCCTATTGCCGACTCCCTGTTCCAAAAATCCGCTTAATATGACATATCAGATATTAAATTGACATCAGGGTGCGTAGCACCTGAAGGCCGAGGGCTGGAAAATCCCACCTAATCGATTCAGCTCCAAGCCTGTGAATGATCGTTGTAGAGCACACACAGACAAAGAAACCTGAAGAGAAGTTTAAAAAAAAAAAAAGGAAAAAGGCGGGAAAACATATCAAAGAAAGAAAATACCCCTTAACTTACTTAAAAAAAGGTAACAAAGTGATGTAAATACTTTCATTTTAAAAGTTTAACAATAGTTAAAGCTTACAGCACCTGGCATTCCCACGTAGTCTCCCATCCAAGTACTAACCAGGCCCAAGCCTTCTTAGCTTCTGAGATCAGACAAGATTGGGCAATCTTCTGCTGGCATGTCTGTAAGCAAACTCTGCTTGAAAATCTTGGACTTTAAACAAAAGGGCTTTGAAAACATTATAAAGTGCGAAAACTCCCGCTTTACTGTCAAATTATGATGGAGAAAAGGCAAAAAAAGCTAACAAAGCCATGTAAATACTTTCATTTTAAAAGTTTTTCAATAGTTAAAGCTTACAGCACCTGGCATTCCCACGTAGTCTCCCATCCAAGTACTAACCAGGCCCAAGCCTTCATAGCTTCTGAGATCAGACAAGAATGGGAATTCTTCAGCTGGTTTGTCCGTACACAAACTCTGCTTGAAAATCTTTAACTTTAAACCAAAGGGGCTTGAACACATATCAAAGAGTGAAAACTCCCGCTTTACTGTCAAATTATGATGGAGAAAAGGCAAAAAAAGCTAACAAAGCCATGTAAATACTTTCATTTTAAAAGTTTTTCAATAGTTAAAGCTTACAGCACCTGGTATTCCCAGGTAGTCTCCCATCCAAGTACTAACCAGGCCCAAGCCTTCTTAGCTTCTGAGATCAGACAAGATTGGGCATTCTTCAGCTGGTTGTCTGTACACAAACTCTGCTTGAAAATCTTGAACTTTAAACCAAAGGGGCTTGAACACATATCAAAGAGTGAAAACTCCCGCTTTACTGTCAAATTATGATGGAGAAAAGGCAAAAAAAGCTAACAAAGCCATGTAAATACTTTCATTTTAAAAGTTTTTCAATAGTTAAAGCTTACAGTACCTGGTATTCCCAGGTAGTCTCCCATTCAAGTACTAACCAGGCCCAAGCCTTCATAGCTTCTGAGATCAGACAAGATTGGGCATTCTTCAGCTGGTTTGTCCGTACACAAACTCTGCTTGAAAATCTTTAACTTTAAACCAAAGGGGCTTGAACACATATCAAAGAGTGAAAACTCCCGCTTTACTGTCAAATTATGATGGAGAAAAGGCAAAAAGTTGGAGTGGTAAGCTTTTATTTGCAATACAACAAATAAAGTGCACACCTTCTAGAGGCAATGCAATACTGGGTCGATGAATGGAGCGGATGGAGCAGGCCCTATTGCCGACTCCCTGTTCCAAAAATCCGCTTAATATGACATATCAGATATTAAATTGACATCAGGGTGCGTAGCACCTGAAGGCCGAGGGCTGGAAAATCCCACCTAATCGATTCAGCTCCAAGCCTGTGAATGATCGTTGTAGAGCACACACAGACAAAGAAACCTGAAGAGAAGTTTAAAAAAAAAAAAAAAAAGGAAAAAGGCGGGAAAACATATCAAAGAAAGAAAATACCCCTTAACTTACTTAAAAAAAAGGTAACAAAGTGATGTAAATACTTTCATTTTAAAAGTTTAACAATAGTTAAAGCTTACAGCACCTGGCATTCCCACGTAGTCTCCCATCCAAGTACTAACCAGGCCCAAGCCTTCTTAGCTTCTGAGATCAGACAAGATTGGGCAATCTTCTGCTGGCATGTCTGTAAGCAAACTCTGCTTGAAAATCTTGGACTTTAAACAAAAGGGCTTTGAAAACATTATAAAGTGCGAAAACTCCCGCTTTACTGTCAAATTATGATGGAGAAAAGGCAAAAAAAGCTAACAAAGCCATGTAAATACTTTCATTTTAAAAGTTTTTCAATAGTTAAAGCTTACAGCACCTGGCATTCCCACGTAGTCTCCCATCCAAGTACTAACCAGGCCCAAGCCTTCATAGCTTCTGAGATCAGACAAGAATGGGAATTCTTCAGCTGGTTTGTCCGTACACAAACTCTGCTTGAAAATCTTTAACTTTAAACCAAAGGGGCTTGAACACATATCAAAGAGTGAAAACTCCCGCTTTACTGTCAAATTATGATGGAGAAAAGGCAAAAAAAGCTAACAAAGCCATGTAAATACTTTCATTTTAAAAGTTTTTCAATAGTTAAAGCTTACAGCACCTGGTATTCCCAGGTAGTCTCCCATCCAAGTACTAAACAGGCCCAAGCCTTCTTAGCTTCTGAGATCAGACAAGATTGGGCATTCTTCAGCTGGTTTGTCTGTACACAAACTCTGCTTGAAAATCTTGAACTTTAAACCAAAGGGGCTTGAACACATATCAAAGAGTGAAAACTCCCGCTTTACTGTCAAATTATGATGGAGAAAAGGCAAAAAAAGCTAACAAAGCCATGTAAATACTTTCATTTTAAAAGTTTTTCAATAGTTAAAGCTTACAGCACCTGGCATTCCCACGTAGTCTCCCATCCAAGTACTAACCAGGCCCAAGCCTTCTTAGCTTCTGAGATCAGACAAGATTGGGCAATCTTCTGCTGGCATGTCTGTAAGCAAACTCTGCTTGAAAATCTTGGACTTTAAACAAAAGGGCTTTGAAAACATTATAAAGTGCGAAAACTCCCGCTTTACTGTCAAATTATGATGGAGAAAAGGCAAAAAAAGCTAACAAAGCCATGTAAATACTTTCATTTTAAAAGTTTAACAACAGTTAAAGCTTACAGCACCTGGCATTCCCACGTAGTCTCCCATCCAAGTACTAACCAGGCCCAAGCCTTCTTAGCTTCTGAGATCAGACAAGATTGGGCAATCTTCTGCTGGCATGTCTGTAAGCAAATTCTGCTTGAAAATCTTGGACTTTAAACAAAAGGGCTTTGAAAACATTATAAAGTGCGAAAACTCCCGCTTTACTGTCAAATTATGATGGAGAAAAGGCAAAAAAAGCTAACAAAGCCATGTAAATACTTTCATTTTAAAAGTTTAACAATAGTTAAAGCTTACAGCACCTGGCATTCCCACATAGTCTCCCATCCAAGTACTAACCAGGCCCAAGCCTTCTTAGCTTCTGAGATCAAACAAGATTGGGCATTCTTCAGCTGGTTTGTCCGTACACAAACTCTGCTTGAAAATCTTGAACTTTAAACCAAAAGGGCTTTGAAAACATTATAAAGTGCGAAAACTTCCGCTTTACTGTCAAATTATGATGGAGAAAAGGCAAAAAAAGCTAACAAAGCCATGTAAATACTTTCATTTTAAAAGTTTTTCAATAGTTAAAGCTTACAGTACCTGGTATTCCCAGGTAGTCTCCCATTCAAGTACTAACCAGGCCCAAGCCTTCATAGCTTCTGAGATCAGACAAGATTGGGCATTCTTCAGCTGGTTTGTCCGTACACAAACTCTGCTTGAAAATCTTTAACTTTAAACCAAAGGGGCTTGAACACATATCAAAGAGTGAAAACTCCCGCTTTACTGTCAAATTATGATGGAGAAAAGGCAAAAAGTTGGAGTGGTAAGCTTTTATTTGCAATACAACAAATAAAGTGCACACCTTCTAGAGGCAATGCAATACTGGGTCGATGAATGGAGCGGATGGAGCAGGCCCTATTGCCGACTCCCTGTTCCAAAAATCCGCTTAATATGACATATCAGATATTAAATTGACATCAGGGTGCGTAGCACCTGAAGGCCGAGGGCTGGAAAATCCCACCTAATCGATTCAGCTCCAAGCCTGTGAATGATCGTTGTAGAGCACACACAGACAAAGAAACCTGAAGAGAAGTTTAAAAAAAAAAAAAAAAGAAAAAAGGCGGGAAAACATATCAAAGAAAGAAAATACCCCTTAACTTACTTAAAAAAAGGTAACAAAGTGATGTAAATACTTTCATTTTAAAAGTTTAACAACAGTTAAAGCTTACAGCACCTGGCATTCCCACGTAGTCTCCCATCCAAGTACTAACCAGGCCCAAGCCTTCTTAGCTTCTGAGATCAGACAAGATTGGGCAATCTTCTGCTGGCATGTCTGTAAGCAAATTCTGCTTGAAAATCTTGGACTTTAAACAAAAGGGCTTTGAAAACATTATAAAGTGCGAAAACTCCCGCTTTACTGTCAAATTATGATGGAGAAAAGGCAAAAAAAGCTAACAAAGCCATGTAAATACTTTCATTTTAAAAGTTTTTCAATAGTTAAAGCTTACAGTACCTGGTATTCCCAGGTAGTCTCCCATTCAAGTACTAACCAGGCCCAAGCCTTCTTAGCTTCTGAGATCAAGCAAGATTGGGCATTCTTCAGCTGGTTTGTCCGTACACAAACTCTGCTTGAAAATCTTTAACTTTAAACCAAAGGGGCTTGAACACATATCAAAGAGTGAAAACTCCCGCTTTACTGTCAAATTATGATGGAGAAAAGGCAAAAAGTTGGAGTGGTAAGCTTTTATTTGCAATACAACAAATAAAGTGCACACCTTCTAGAGGCAATGCAATACTGGGTCGATGAATGGAGCGGATGGAGCAGGCCCTATTGCCGACTCCCTGTTCCAAAAATCCGCTTAATATGACATATCAGATATTAAATTGACATCAGGGTGCGTAGCACCTGAAGGCCGAGGGCTGGAAAATCCCACCTAATCGATTCAGCTCCAAGCCTGTGAATGATCGTTGTAGAGCACACACAGACAAAGAAACCTGAAGAGAAGTTTAAAAAAAAAAAAAAAAAGAAAAAAGGCGGGAAAACATATTAAAGAAAGAAAATACCCCTTAACTTACTTAAAAAAAGGTAACAAAGTGATGTAAATACTTTCATTTTAAAAGTTTAACAACAGTTAAAGCTTACAGCACCTGGCATTCCCACGTAGTCTCCCATCCAAGTACTAACCAGGCCCAAGCCTTCTTAGCTTCTGAGATCAGACAAGATTGGGCAATCTTCTGCTGGCATGTCTGTAAGCAAACTCTGCTTGAAAATCTTGGACTTTAAACAAAAGGGCTTTGAAAACATTATAAAGTGCGAAAACTCCCGCTTTACTGTCAAATTATGATGGAGAAAAGGCAAAAAAAGCTAACAAAGCCATGTAAATACTTTCATTTTAAAAGTTTTTCAATAGTTAAAGCTTACAGCACCTGGCATTCCCACGTAGTCTCCCATCCAAGTACTAACCAGGCCCAAGCCTTCTTAGCTTCTGAGATCAAACAAGATTGGGCATTCTTCAGCTGGTTTGTCCATACACAAACTCTGCTTGAAAATCTTGAACTTTAATCCAAAAGGGCTCTGAAAACATTATAAAGTGCGAAAACTCCCGCTTTACTGTCAAATTATGATGGAGAAACGGCAAAAAAAGCTAACAAAGCCATGTAAATACTTTCATTTTAAAAGTTTTTCAATAGTTAAAGCTTACAGCACCTGGTATTCCCAGGTAGTCTCCCATCCAAGTACTAACCAGCTATTAGCTTAGCTTAGCAGTTTACTGGTACATTGCTGTGTAGGCTAATGTCTATAGCTTCATATGCATGCATGACGGGTCCTGGGGCAGTGGTGGCCTAGCGGTTAAGGAAGCGGCCCCGTGATCAGAAGGTTGCCGGTTCGAATCCCGATCCGCCAAGGTGCCACTGAGGTGCCACTGAGCAAAGCACCGTCCCCACACACTGCTCCCCGGGCGCCTGTCATGGCTGCCCACTGCTCACTCAGGGTGATTGGTTAAATGCAGAGGACAAATTTCACTGTGTGCACCGTGTGCTGTGCTGCTGTGTATCACATGTGACAATCACTACACTTTAAAAACTTTAACATTATTAGCTTCTGAAATCAGACGAGATCAGGCGTTCTTAGACTGGAATGGCCGTAAGCAAACCCTGCTTGAAAATCATGGACTTTATACAGAAATTGCTTCAAAACATATCAAAGAGTGAAAACTCGCCCTTGACTCTGTAAATATGATGGAGAAAAGGCAATAAGTCGGTGTGGTAAATTTTTATTTGCAACACAACAGAGAAAGTGCACCGCTCCCAGAGGCACTGCAATACTGGGTCAATGAATGGAGCGGATGGAGCAAGCTCCTTTGCCGACTCCCTGTTAAAAAAATCCGCTTAATATGTAGTCCCCCGCTGGGGGACGTATCAGATATTAAACTGATAAGAACAGAATTTTTTTTTATTCCACTCTTTATTGAAAATTTCCTACAAGACAACAGTATGACATATAAAACACAATACATTCAATTAAAACCTTCATATAACCTTCATATTATGCTGATGACACCCTGTCATTCCCACCAGAAGATGCTACTATAGCAACAAAAATTTCGCTCTGTCTTCCAGACATATCGGCATGGATGTCTGAGCGACAACTCCAACTCAACCTATCCAAAACCGAGATTCTGATCTTTCCGGGCAACAACTCCCCTCAGCAAAACCTTTCAATTCAAATCGTCTCACTACTGTTAACACTCACTGCGTCTGCAAAAAGCCTTGGAGTTTGGATAGATGACAAACTGAGTTTGAACCATCACATTGCTGCGATCTCCAGATCCTGCAGGTTCACTCTCTACAACATTCGCAAGATTCGGCCTTTTCTCTCACAACAGGCTACGCAGCTCCTCGTCCAGGCAATGGTCATCTCCAAACTCGACTACTGTAACTCTCTCCTGGCTGGAGCCTCTGCAGTCACCATAAAACCACTCCAGATGGTCCAAAATATGGCAGCCCGTCTCATCTTCAATCAGCCAAAATACACCCATGTTACACCTCTTCTTACCTCCCTCCACTGGCTCCCGGTAGCTGCTCGCATTGAGTTCAAATCCTTGATGCTGCCTACAGGGCTGTAAATGGAACTGCGCCCTCCTACATCAACACACTACTACCTAGCTACACTCCTGCACGCTCTCTCAGATCGGCAAACGAAAGGAGACTAAAAATTCCTTCTTCACGGGGTCTCCGATTCCAATCATCTCTGTTCTCCGTTGTTGTCCCTGGCTGGTGGGACAACCTGCCCTCCTCCACACGACTAGCCGAGACTATCACCACTTTTAAGAAGCAGGTGAAAACCCTCTTATTCCAAAAATATTACAGACAAATCTAACACTTACACACGCACATGCGTACACATTGCACAAAACAATACAAAAATGTATAAATACATTATAATTTTTTCTTCATCTAGCACCCAACACTCTCCGAGCATGCTCTTCGCTGACAAGTTGGGCCTTATCAGGGCTCTTAGTTTGTAAACTCAATATTCTATAGAATATTGTAAGTCTTGTAAGTCGCTTTGGATAAAAGCGTCTGCTAAATAAAGTAAAGTAAAAAAGCATGTTTTCTAAAACACCAATAGAATTCAATAGTCTTGCTGTTAAATCTTAAGATTTCTTTTTAAAATTAATCTTAAGATCTTAACTTTTATAAACAAGATAAAACCATAATAAAAACCCCATGGCCTCTAAAAAATGTAATAAAAAACGGAATGCACATACCGCAGCATGGGATCCAAAAAGGGAGGATCCCCCCTGGCCTGTCCCCAGGGTGCTACTGTGCTCGCTTCAGGGTGTCCTCGCCGTGTGCTGCTAAAAAAAAATCTCTTAAAAAATAAGACACTACCTAAATCAAAAGCGAATAAGGGACCCACCAAATGGCCCAACTCCCACACAACAAGTTGAACAATAAGTTAAATAAATATATAAATCAATGCAAAAAAACAAGTTAAAGAGCTTAAAATGATGAAATTCTCCATGTACAGTTTTTTTTTCCTCCCCACACCAAATTCAAAGTCCACACAGTATGAAATAGTCAAAATAATAAAATCACACAATAAATATATAAATAGGTGCACATGTTTCAAATCATCACATAAGTCCATAATTATTTTTTTTCCCTTTATATATTTACTTAAGTAACACACCAAAATAAAATAAATAAAATAAATACACCAAAATCCACACCCTAATCTGAAATAAAAGGCAGTCGCTTTTACTTTTTGAGCTTTTTTTGTTTTAAATGCAGCCACTACTTGCTTTGAGGACAAAAAGAGAAGATGTTTCGGACGGCACAAAAAATGGCAACTGGGCTACGAGCCCAGAAGGGCGTGCCACTTAAGAGCAGCCTCTTCGTAGCCCATGTTGGTGACGTCCTTCTCCATCCTGAAGTCGAGATCAGCCCGGATTTTACGGACGACACCCTGGGGAGTGAGATCTGTCCCCCTCCGGATGAGAGCGGCCCTCGCATCCCAGATGGCAGATTTGGTAATGCTAACGACCTCCCACACCCAAAGGGCTGTTGACCCCACTGGTCCCAGCGGCCATCCATGTAGGATCTTCTCGTACGTCAATACCGCCTGCTGGTCTAGGTTTCTGCACAGGCTGCCGACCAGATGCCAGATTGCTTTGGCATGCCCACAGTCCCACATCACGTGTCTAATAGATTTGTCGTTGTTACACTGGGGCCGTGGGCAGGACCTCTCTAACTGGCAGCTTGCCATGCAGGCAACGCCAGTTGAGGTCTTGCAGACGGTGGTCTAACTCAGGTGGCTGAATCCTGGCCCAAGGGCTTGAGTACCCCTTTTACTGAGCAGAGTCTTATACAAGACCCTATGCTTCAGCAAGGCTTCACCGAGACCGTCTGCCTGGATGGACTTACCCAGTCTAACAGCATACCTGTAGTGGGCAGGCAGCGTCTCGGCCTTGGGAACAGCGTTTGTCCACAATGGGCCCAAATGGCGCATCGGGAAACTCAGCCACAGAAGTACGAGGTATTGGTGGGGGTGCTCGTGAGGAGCGACCAGATGGCGACAAAGCTGCGAGAGGTAGAGGCAATCGAGTTTAAGAGGGATGTCAGGTACATCTCTCCTCCCCTCCTCCTTCCTCAGGTACATTACTTCACGCCTCACATAC
Organism: Denticeps clupeoides; assembly: GCF_900700375.1. Classification (NCBI taxonomy): domain Eukaryota; kingdom Metazoa; phylum Chordata; class Actinopteri; order Clupeiformes; family Denticipitidae; genus Denticeps; species Denticeps clupeoides. The sequence goes on from NW_021629923.1 coordinate 16,076, forward strand.
TCATACCTGCCACCCCAGATGAAGCTAAAAACATCCTTTGTTAAACCCCGTTTCATAGCACGGGGAAGGGGGTACACCTGTGCAAGGTAGAGCAATGTGGGAAGAATGTCCACCTTTAACACAAGTACCTTTCCGAGGAAGGAGAGGGACCTCCCCTTCCACAACCCCATCTTCCGTCTGGCCTTAGCCAACTGTAGGGCCTGTCAAAGCCCATTGAGACATACTGTATGTGATTTTGGGCTACATAAAAAAATGTTGTTGCCTCTTTTTCCTGGTGGATCTACATTGTCCTGTGTTGCATCACTGTCTCTCATAACGTATTTCACATGACACACACACATGTTCACATGACACACACACATATACATTTTCGGTCAAGAGTGCAAATAACGTAATCAGTGTCACTTAACTGAGACTCCACCACATAAGGACCTGAAAATTTGGCTTGGAGAGTAAACCCAATTAGTGGTAATAAAACCAGAACTGTATCACCCGGCTGAAAAGATCGAGAGACTGCTTTCTAATCATATCGGGCTTTCATAGACCCTTGTGCGTGTTCTAAGGAAGCTCAAGCGGTAGCACAAGCCCTATGAAGCCGTTCACAAAAGGAACTGACATAATCCACATTAGTCTCTGTAAGCCTTTACTAATAAGTCCTCCAACTTTCTATCGGCGCTGGCAATGGGAATGCCATAGAAGTCAGTTACACCCAATAGCTGCTCCTTTGTTAACTCTGCTAACAACTTGTCAGAAGGGAACTCAACAAAACCTGTAGCCATGATGACCAGTAATTCTACCCCGACATGCAAAATATAGATTGAAATAAAAGGTGAACATGCCAAAACAATGAAAACCACTACACAGATCCAACTACAATGGCACACTGGGTTGTTTACCAAACTCAGTCTGCTCCTGTGGGTTTCTAGGAACTCCAGCTCCTAACCTACCCAACCAGTCAGCTACCTGAGATCTAGTTAGTCTTCAGGGAAGTCACCAGTTTTGGGCAACTTTAAATGCAAGCTTGCGACATTTCCAGTCTCTGACTGAGACAGAAATGTTCGACACGTACCTCCCCCCAGATTTTTCCCCAAAAACAACAAACTAAAACATTAAACTAACATAACAAACAGCGTCTGTTGGAAGCCCACAGCCTACAAAGTCCACAGCCTACAAGATATCCTTCCTACACCATAAGAAATTGTGGACAAGCCCCCAAAATTTGTCATGGGCTAATGAGGAGCCACCCTGCACATACAGACACAAACAGAACATACACATACCCCGCCACGGGACATCACATGCCCACTGCTCACCAAGGGTGATTGTAACCACTGTAAAGAATGTAACTACCCTTATAGATATATACAAGCTCAGGTGATTCACCAAAGGGGGGACCAGTGTCTAGGTTCATGGAGGTAAATGCTGTGCTATGTGATAGCCAGGGAAAAAGATGCTCAGACCAGGGGAGACAGTTGAACTTACTAAGTATATTTAAATGGAAATAAGAAAATAAATGTACAATCTAACAGCTGGCATTCACTATAACAAAACAACAAAAACTTCTCTTATAAAACCATAACATAATAATTAACATGTAACAATTTGAAATAATTATAAAGTCTCTCTTTCTTTCCTTCTTCCCAAATTGAGTTGTTTTCTTCTTAGTCAGTGCGTTATAGTCTAGTAGGTCTTTCGTCAGTAAGTCTTAGTCAGTAGGTAACAGTCAAAGTCAAGGATGTCAGATCAAGTCCTACCACACCGGTGACCTGTGTGATGGAGAAGGAATGGAGAAGTTCCCTCTCAGATAGGTGAAGAACATCCGCTTTCCAGGTGGCTCGCCATCCCCCTCGTCAGGGAGAAATCCAGCTTTCAATTTCTTCCGAGGAAGGCTCAATAGAACAAAAAACCTAGCCTGCATAACAACATACAACCTTATTGTTTCAGGCATAACCTTCAAATCATTATGGCCATATCTCTGTAAAATTCTTGGTTTCTCAAAATGAAATAATCTCCCAATTTGCATAGCATAGAATACCAGTATTTCTTCCATATCCCTCTATGAAGTATTGTTTTATTCAATGCTACCTGAATTATATGTTTTAGGTTATCAACCATGAAATTATGATTAGTTACTCTTTTTAACCATTAATTATGATTTCAAGTGTTACCATACAATTAACATTTAACCATATGAACAAAATTATCATTCAAAATAAAACATTCCATCTCAAAACAATCTCAAGTCACAGAACATTAATTAAGTGAACTGTACTCATTTTACAATTACAATTTTACTGTAAACATAACCACACAGTATCATTTCACATTAAATTTCGCTAGCATAAGGTGCAATGCAAGTTAGCTACTTTAGCTTAGCTTAGCGTGACTCACCAAGACGATCTGTACAGAGACATTCACAGGTTCTAGGAAATTTCAGGTGCTTTGAGTGATTCAAACCACTGGTTTTGGTGGTTAAAACCACTTTTTTTTTAAAACCACCAAAACCGAACTTTTGTCTCTCGCTCTCTCTCTCGTTCGTGTGCGCTCCTCGTGGTGCTGCGTTGTACTCCCTAACTTGCTAACACAAATCAGGGCGGGACTTTCCCTCTCATGCAATAGCGATACAGTACGGAGTGGCCCGACCAATAGCAAATAAACAAAACTTGACAGGCACCCAAATAACTTTAATCATAGTCTGGTTTACCACGAGTGATAAGAACAAAAAAAATTACTTTTGATTAATTACACTATCCCTATATGAAATGAGGGGCTCTTTCTACTGGGTTACATGATGGTTCAAAGCAGAGGACACATTTTGTTGTGTGCACTAGGTGTTGTGCAGTGTTACTTCACTATCCTATAGATGGGCTGCAGGAAAAAGATGCTGCTCCGCCTTCTTGGCCTAATAAGCTGGTGTTGAGAGTCCGGAAGAGGTTCAGGATGTCATTCTTTCCACGCTACTTCTGCAGCATGCCATCAATATTATCTTTCATAGGTATATAGCCCAACACAAGAACCCATGAAGCCATTTTTACGGGTCCAGACCAGCATTGGCAGGAACAAGGCAGGTGAGATTTCTAAAACACAATAAAGCAGGATGACAGAACATTTCATTACAAGCCACAGTAGTCCGAGCTTCTGGTGAAGAAACAGCTCTAGTTGTTCATTTCAGGCCTATGCAGGGGAACGGGAACTGATGGCTGTGCTGAGGGTACAAGGGTTTAAAAAAGTAAGATGGATCATAATTATTATATTGGTATATGTTATATTGGTACTATATTGACACTGTATGATATCATTATATCATATCCAACCCTGCACTGACACCATTTGCAGGCTCACTCTACCCTTTAAGTAAGTAAAGTGATTGTCACATGTGATACACAGGAGCACAGCACACGATGCACACAGTGAAATTTGTCCTCTGCATTTAACCCATCACCCTGAGTGAGCAGTGGGCAGCCATGACAGGCGCCCGGGGAGCAGTGTGTGGGGACGGTGCTTTGCTCAGTGGCACCTCAGTGGCACCTTGGTGGATCGGGATTCGAACCGGCAACCTTCTGATTACGGGGCCGATTCCTTAAACGCTAGGCCACCAGTGCCCCCTGGAAGGGGGTCCCTCTCTGTATCACTCCTTCCCAAGGTTTCTTCCTTTCTTTTTTTTCTCTCTCCTAGAGTTTGTTTTGTGTGGAGTTTTTCCTTGTGTGCAGAAGGGTCAAGTGTGGGGGGTGTCAACTGTAGGGCCTGAAAAAGCCCATTGAGACATACTGTATGTGATTTTGGGCTATATAAGAAATAAATGTTGTTGTTGTTGTATCTGAGTTACGAATATAAGCAGGAAGGAGCTCTGTAGCAGAAGCTGGTCCACCTGAATTTGTCGCTACCAGAAAATCTGATGCATTGTTTTATTGTTATTACGCGTGAGTTCAGGTTAAAGACCACCCAAATGGCCCATTGATTTGAAACTAAGAACTCAATCACTGACAAATGGCTCCCATTCATTTTTAAGTGGTTGGCCCATTGGAATGTGTCACTCCCCATCCCCCCATTACCCGAAGAACCCATTACCTGTGAGGCCTGGCACATTTGCATTTTTTACTCAGAAGAGCTCAAATCCAAAGCAGGCCAAACCTCTGTGTATGACATGGAAAGCTTCACAAAGATCTGCCATATCTATACAAAATATCCCACACAGTGACTGACCTGCATATATGAAAGACACACATTCACAAAATATAAGGAAACACAAGTCTGTTTTATTTATAAAAAAAATTAGCCGACACATATACATGTGATGGAGAGCCAACAGAAAAAGTCAGAAAAACTGTCAAAAATCGCTTGCAAATCTTTTGATGAGTTGGTACATCCTTCACACTATAAGAAAAAGTATGAGCATGGCCGCAAGATGGAAGCAGATTGGGACATGTCTGTCCATTAACTGATGGCCTGCAAATTGTCACATTTGCAGAACAAAGGCAATCATTCACACGTGATTAAGGATATTAGGTGAAAACAGACACAGGTGAAGGTACACAGCTGATTCTGGCCCACATAATGGCCCATGGTGTGGTAGTAGCCTAGTGGGTAACACACTCGCCTATGAACCAGAAGACCCAGGCTCAAATCCCATTTACCACCATTGTGTCCCTGAGTGAGGATTGTACTTGTCCTTGTAACTACTGATTGTAAGTTGCTCTGGATAAGGGCGTCTGATAATTGCTGTAAAAATATGTAAGTGTACACATTTACAGCATTTATCAGACGCCCTTATCCAGAGCAACTTACAATCAGTAGTTACAAGGACAGTCCCCCTGGAGCAATTTAGGGTTAAGTGTCTTGCTCAGGGACACAATGGTAGTAAGTGGGATTCGAACCCGGGTCTTCTGGTTCATAGGCGAGTGTGTTACCCACTAGGCTACTACCACCCACCTACACAAACACCAGGTTGGCCCCATTACCCAATCTTGGGTAATGATGTCTAATGTCTACTGGGTTAAGTAGCCCCCACAATTTCATTGTATACAGTACAGGCCAAATGAACACATGTGGAGTTCTGTACTTAACAAAAAGTCACCGTCAGTCACCGGACCTGAACCCAATCCAGATGGTTTGGGGTGAGCTGGACCAACAAGTGCTAAAGTCCTCTGGGAACTCCTTCAAGACTGTTAGAGAAGCATTTCAGGTGACGACCTCTTGAAGCTCATCGAGAGAATGCCAAGAGTGTTCAAAGCAGTAATCAGAGCAAAGAAACTAGAATATAAAAAAATCACTTATTTACCCTTTTTTTGTTAAGTACAGAACACCATATGTGTTCATTCATAGTTTTGATGCCTTCAGTGAGAATCTACCAACGTAAATGGTCATGAAGATAAAGAAAACACATTCAATGAGAAGGTGTGTCCACATTTTTGGCCTGTACTGTATGTCGCACCCTGCTACAGTGCAATGGAATGAAAGGAATAATTAACTAACTAACTACCTAGGACTCCCTCCTGTGAAGGAACTGATACCATCTAGTCTCTCATGGTATGTGAGAAATCTGCGGACAAGCTGAATACTGCAGCGGAGACCTCTTGTCCAGAGGTTACCTGTCAGAAGACTACGGATCCAAAAGACGCTGTTCTGGAAGAATCAGGAAACTGCCAGCATATCTGACTGACTATGTTCGTTCATAGATAAGGAGAGCAACGGGGCAGAATAACGGGCAATAGACAAGATAAGCAGTCAGTGTTTTCATACTTACTTCCTTTCTGGTGACAATTCTGTTCCTGGTAGGAACTTTGTTGACGTGGGCTGGTGCTGAATGGGGTGAACACATTAAAGAGGCAAGTTGATTGAATGCATGTTGTTCAGAGTCTCTGTTCATATTAAAAAATATTCAATTCAATTGAATGCAGTTTGTGCAATTAAAATTCAAATATATTTAATTAAATTTCAATTTTACTGCTGATACTTGAACAGCAGTAGGAAGAGGCCGTGCTGTAATAACCCTCCACGCCGGTAGGTGGCGCCGTACTGGACGGAGCGCAGGGACTGAAGACACGTGACCGGGGCCCGGGATCGCAGGCTGTTTTCTGTGCGTTGAGCCGCAGGAGCCGCAGTCCCCGCACGCTTGTCCGCTGCATTTGTCGTAACGTGGCGATATGAGTGATAACGAGAAAGAGTTTGCTGGCCGGGTACGTGTGTCTGTGTGTGTTTTTCGCTGTTAATGAACCTTCTGCTCTCTGCTAGTCGGAGAAGCGCGATGTTGCGCAGTTGCGTTAGCAAATATAGTCGCTTAGCTCATCAAATAAGAGTTATGTTTTAACCTTATGCATATTTAGCAAATCCACCTCTTGTTGAGTCGTATTGTATGTAGTAATTATAATTATTTGGTAATATAATGTAGTAATACAATGTGTAGCATGGTAGCATCTTGCTTTGTTAGCCTGCCAACGTAACCGCTAATATTAAGTGTTAGCTTAGCAGTGTACTTGACAGTTGCAGAATTGTTTCAGAATTGCTTTATTTAACTCTAGCGCTTTTATTCGTCTCCATTACTGTAGTCGCGGGGTCTGGCGGCCGTTTGAGAGGCGAGAAGCCCGCACTCCCTGTTTGCTGTGTTTCAGAAATGCATGACCTGTTCACTTGGACACATGCTTACAATAATGCTTGTAGTTGAACATTCATCCTTTTCTTTTTTTAAGGTTAAGGTTGGAGGAAGAAAATGCAGAAGTCGTCAGATGTCAAGTTTCTTTATGAAAATAATTTGAAGCTCAGATGTATGAAGATGACTTTTGTGAATGCATGCTTGTTATAAGAGGGAAGAAGTGCCGCTGTAGACTAAATTGTCATTGTGAGGAAGTGAAGAGGATTGAAGTCAGAAATGTGAAGAAAGAAGAAAACATGTATTTGAAGGGATGAAGTTAAGATCAGAAGTGTTCTTCTGCGTTAAGTAATTCTTAGTATGTTTGTCTTATGTGTGCATGCACTTTTCTGCCACACACACAAAACACCTCTATTTACAGAATCCAGTCACTAAAATCTGATATCTAAGCCATTTCCATGTAGTGACCACATGTACAGTGTGTCTGGTGTGTTCAGGAGCACACCAGATAAAGTTTTCTGTGTGTGTGGCGTGGCTTGGTCTAATCCGTCCTGCTGTGGTTAATGTAGGAGTCCCGTTCGGCCTCCAGGAGTGTTTCTCCCAGGGGCCAGTTTAGCAGCCGCTCGCTGGTCCGCTCACCTGCGACGCGTTCCAAGGAGGGCTCCCGCCACTCCCGCTCCAGATCCAGGTCCAGATCCAAGTCTGGGTGAGTTGATGCTTCTCTTGACCAGCTTTTACAATGAACTGTAATCCTCATGTTCAGTGTGTTCAGTCACTGTTGTCTTTCCGTTTGTTTAGTTCTGGTTCACACCGGGGCTCTCGCAGGCGCTACAGCCGGTCCAGGTCGCGCTCCCGCTCTCGCCGCCGGTCCCGCAGCCGCTCCAACAGCGATGAGTACCGCCGTCGGAGGTCCCACAGCCGGTCGCCGATGTCCAACCGCCGCCGCCATATTGGAAACAGGGTATGTGAGAAGGTTTGTGGGGTTGATTGTGCTCTTTCTTTTACTGCTGAAAGTCTGGAGTGGAGTGTAAGGTGTGATCTGTCTGTCTGTTAAAATGGTCCCACCTTTCCCCTTATTTTACAGGCAAATCCCGATCCTAATTGCTGCCTGGGGGTGTTTGGTCTTAGCTTGTACACCACTGAGCGTGACCTAAGGGACGTCTTCTCCAAATATGGTCCGTTAGCAGATGTGAGCATCGTCTATGACCAGCAGTCGCGGCGTTCCAGGGGCTTTGCATTCGTCTACTTCGAGAACAAAGAGGATTCCAAGGAGGTATGGGGTAACCATGTCTTGATAAAAAGGATTCATTGCATATGATGTATGTATTATGTGCATTAGAGATTTTAGGGAGAACTGGAATGTGTGGGAATTAATTTTCCTGTTAATAATTCTAATAAAACTAATGGTTATATTTTCAGCATTGTTCTTTGAGTTGGTCTGGACACACTCAAGCCTGAGTGTGTCCAGGGGGACTGTCCTTGTAACTGTTGATTCGTAAGACACTTTGCATCTGTTGAATGCTGATTTGTTTTTTTGTTAAGGCAAAGGAGCATGCTAATGGAATGGAGCTAGATGGCCGCAGGATCAGGGTTGACTACTCAATCACAAAGAGGCCACACACCCCTACTCCTGGAATCTACATGGGAAGACCGACATAGTGAGTTTGGTTCTCTGATTGCTACATTATTTTTCATGCTTGCTTTCTGCGACTACTTCAGTTAGTAGTGGCTGCAGTAGATGTTTCTTGGTTCCTACCAGGAACATGCTCAGGCTGTGGGGATCTGCTGCTGCTTGCGTGCTCGTTTTTTTATGCTGGGCTGAAGGGCTGGTCTGTGTAGAGTGGTTAAGGCATCTAATGTTCCCAGGTGGTGTCCCACTATGGCATTCATCTTATCCTTCATAAATCAAACAGAAAACCGGAATGTTTCTAGATGTCAGAAAACTACATGACATCGATCACATTTGTATTTCTTTGTCAATGTCCCACAGTGGCGGAGGTCCCAGCATGTCCCGGCGGTCTCGGGATTCTCGAGATTACTATGATCGAGGCTATGACAGAGGATATGATCGGGGCTACGATCGAGGCTACGATCGCTATGAGGACCGGGACTATTCTCGTTCTTACAGGTAGCATGTTTACACACAGAGACATGTTGTCATTTTCTATTGATTTCTTATTCTCAATCTGTCAACAACTGTAGCTTGCGCCTTATTTCCACAAAGATGAGGAGGTGCAGTGATCACCACCCCCTCCCCATATATTCAACACAATGTTTTAAAAACCACTCTTATCCAGCATTTTACATAAGTGAAATGATGACCCTCCATGCAGCTGAAGTTTGTTCATGATGTGTGCTATACATTTTTCCTTAGGCGTCGGTCTCCTTCTCCATACTATGGCCGTGGGGGTTACAGGTCCCGCTCACGCTCGCGCTCCTACTCTCCACGTAAGTAAAGAGCCTGGTGGTATTCATTGTTGAGCTCTTTACAGATTCAAAAAATTGTTTTATTTATTCAGTGGACATAAAGATGCGTGTCTTCACACTTCAAGTTGTTCATGCCGGTATTTTCTTCACAGGTCACTACTGATGATGCACTCTTTTGACCAGGTTTAATGTTGGAAGGATTTTTTTGTAACGTGTTGCTGCCCCCCATCCCCACAGTGACTAAGGATTTCATTATTTTTTTGGATTGTCATTTTAACGTGTGTGGATTTTTTATTTTATTTTATTATTTTTAAGATGTGGGCACACACTTGTCCCCTTGTGCTGTGTGTATAAAGCTGACAGTATTGAGAGAATAAACAGCTTCTTTTCATATGTTCACTGTTTTGGATAAACCAAGAATGGTGAAGCTTACCCCTGTTTATTTTCTGTTAAGGTATTTGAAATGGAGGCCGACATTATTTAGAACATAAAATGAAGTTCATCACTATGAAAACACAAATGCTTGTCCATGATTGGCACAATAATACCAGAGCAGATTCCCAGAGGACAATCGTACTGCTTGGTGTCCTTTAACTGCACAATGCATCAATAAAGATTCGATGGATTTCATTTTCCAGATGTGTCTAATACAGTCAGGTAATAAACACACATTTGAGGTAGTTACTTCATGAACACTTGTGTACGAAACATGCCATGTTTTCATAAAACCAAACCCTGTGCCAACACATCATAAATTATATAGATACAAGATCACAGGAAGAATCCATTGGAGGGACAGACACGAGGGGGTTTGTTTCCTGTTCATGAAATACGCCTTGTCCCAGACTAAAAGAACTTCCATGAAATTCTCCATTCAATCCTAGACTGTGGTGGTAGTAGCCTAGTGGGTAACACACTCTCCTATGAACCAGAAGACCCAGGTCCAAACCCCACTTACAACCATTGTGTCTCCAGGGGGGGGGACTGTCCCTGTAACTACTGAGTGTAAGTCGCTCTGGATAATGGCGTCTTGTAAATGTTATAAATGTAATCCATGAGTGGAAAACTGACCGTAGCTACACAGATGACCTTTGCAAGATTTTTTTCCCTGAGTGGTACATTTTTCTGATGAGATTAGCAACCTGCCATATATTAAAACGCTTCAGGCACTTTATTAAAATGGATTTCTGATCAACCACTGAAGATGCCCCTTCATGAATAAAATCTTCGGTTGGTGCAGTCCAGCTGGGCCGTTGGAAGCCGCCCTGAGCTGCAGCGGCCAATCAGGGCGCCGGGAAGCAGCGCTGCGCAGGCGACGGCAAGCAGCCGCAGCAGCACGTGCCAGGTGAACAGGTGGTCCAGTGATGCCACGTCCGACAGCATGGACCCAGTCTGGACACAGATGAAGTTATACGGCATCAGGCCTGAAAGAGAAATATGCACGTTTCACTCCGGATTCTTAATCTGTCTGGAAATGATTTCTCTAATCAGATATTCATTTTGTACACATAAGGACAAAATTGTTGGTACCCTTCCTTTTTAGAGGAGGAGAATGGTAACCCACAACAATAACTTGAAACCGACAACAGGAGAATGCGTTACTGAAATAATTTACTGTAAATGAAGATGAAAATCATAGGATGTTTTGAATTGAGGTTCAACAATTGTGGCCTAACGGTTAACGTGACAGATTCGTAAATGCAATGACAATCGCTTTCAGAATAGTCCAGTGTTTTGTTCCAAAGCTTTCTGACACCAGAATGACTTGATCGATTCAAGACTCCCTCTGCCAGACACAGCAAAGCACCCCAGAACATAATGTTCTACAGTAGGTGCAGACTTTTCTCCATTTTTTTTTGCTCTCTTCTCTTGTAATCAGTTTTCGTCCTCATTTTCTTTCTAATCTCTTAACTGTTTTTCACCCTGTATATAGGCTTGAAGACACCTTTATTTAAATTGTCCCTATAGTCAAATGTTTTCTTTTTTATTCTGTTGAACCACAATATTAAAAAGCGCTGTCTGGTTTTCATTTGTTAAGTTTCAGTAAATTGTTCAGTATTTTTTTCTTTTCTCAATTTTAGGTGATTTCAGTGACAAGTGAAGGGAACCAAAAATTTTGTTGTGAAGTATGATTGCTTACCAATGAAGATGGAGAAGAAGAAGAATGTGACCGGAATATTCACAATAGGAGCGGTCATGTTCAGCAGCCAGTTAGGGCTCATCGGGAAACATCTGATGAACAGCAAGAAGAAGAACAGGCTGTTCTTGTTCTCCTCCACCTTCAATTCAGGAGAATAAAAAATACACTCTACATCTCGATTTATCACCATTATCAACATCAATCTCCCAAATTCTGTAGTATCAACATTTAGAAAGAAAATAAATGAACAATGTTTCCATCAGTGGGATGCCGTGGACGGGCATGGCTGTCCACATCCAAAATGACTGGTCCTGCATGAGGGTCACAGATGATCTAGCAGTTTACCTTCCGCTGAAGCATGGATACTTTCTCAGGGAAGAGGTGCACAATGTACTGCTTGCCAAAAGCTTTGGACAGGAGGAAACAGAACGTGGAACCAACAGAAGTGAGGAGGCAAGCGAGCAGCAGGCCCTGCCATGGTCCAAAAAGCGCCCCGGCAAGGATGTTCTGGGGGAATAAGAGAGGGCTTTTTGGGGACACAACAAAGAGCCTTAATCATGCTACTTAATCAGGGTTCCTGTGCACAAAATATAATGACAAAAAAAAAAAAAGGTCGTCATCACTTTATTAAGTTCACAGAAATCAAGAGCTATTATTCATTTGGTGCACTACTACGGATGTGCCAATTCTGGTCGGTATTGGTGAAACCGATCTGATACTGATGCTTTATACAAAAACTTGATGTGCTTATTGGAGAGTCAGACTAAAAAGTGTGTGTCCTGCAGCGCCATGAGATTTTCCGGGAGGAGTCTTGGGTACTGAGCTAATGGGGGCGAGGTTGATGCTACTAAAGTGAGTAAGTATAGACGCTCACATAGATTCCGTATCCGTTCTCATCTATCAACACCGGCCACCCAAATACTGGTTCATATTTACGGCATTTATCAGACGCCCTTATCCAGAGCGACTTACAACCAGTAGTTACAGGGACAGTCCCCCCTGGAGACACTCAGGGTTAAGTGCTCAGGGACACGATGGTAGTAAATGGGATTTGAACCTGGTTCATAGGTGAGTGTATTACCCACTAGGCTACCCACTAGGTTTAGTCCCTAGTAATCGCACGACTGTAACCCCCCTTCTAGCAGATCTACCTCTGAATGCCATCCAGCCTCTACAACTAACACAGAACGCAGCAGCACCTTCCCAAATTCACCCCACTGATACGCTCCCAGTTTCAAAATTCTGATCAAGACCTTCCTCTTCAGAGAATACGGGAACATTCTTGTAGTCTTACTTAGTTAATAAAAACCATAACAAAGAGAATAAAAAGTTTGTATTCATAGTTGGGGGTCCTAGTGAACCAGAATTGATCACTTCATCGATGGTAACATTACCCCTGGTAACATTTTCAAATGCCATGAAAATGAACAAGGGTGCTCGCCAAGGGCACAGAACAGGCTGGGACCGCCCCTTCCCGTGACGTCACGTCGAGGTGGGCGGAGCAGTGCTTCTACCGCCACGTTTACTTCGGGTTGAAACATAAATAGAAGAGCGAAAGTATCGAGCCAAAACTGGTACCAACTTGGTATGGACAGTATTAATATCCATACTAATGCAGAAAAAATAATAAAAGAGATTTAATTCCCAAATGAATGTAAAAGCGCTCACCAGGAGAGAAGAGCCAGGGATGGCGAAGGACTGCTTGTAGAGGTAGGCGCCGCAGAACAGCAGCAGCACGTAGGCCGTGTGCTCCTCCTGGTAGACGCGCAGCAGCGCCGCCATCTCCTTCAACTCCTCCAGGTCTGAGGGGAACTTCAGGCTGCAGGGAAACAGCGACGCGTTACCAGCGACCTCCACACGGCATGCTGTACGCCGAGACGGACGCCAGACCTGCCGTGCTCCGCAGGGGCTGGAGGGAGGAAGCGCGACAGCGAGTAGAGACACAGCGTCGCGGTCACCAGCACGGCCAGCAGGCCGCACAGGGCGCGCATCCCGCTGCCTGACAAACGACAGTGACGTCAGTGCCGGGCGCGCGTCCTGCTGACTGAGAAACGACAGTGACGTCACGGCCAGGCGCGCGTCCTGCTGACTGAGAAACGACAGTGACGTCACGGCCAGGCGCGCGTCCTGCTGACTGAGAAACGACAGTGACGTCACCGCCGGGCGCGTGTCCTCCTGACTGAAAAACGACAGTGACGTCACGGCCAGGCGCGCGTCCTGCTGACTGAAAAACGTCAGTGACGTCACCGCCGGGCGCGCGTCCTGCTGACTGAGAAACGTCAGTGACGTCAGTGCCGGCCGCCTGTCCTGCTGACTGAGAAACGACAGTGACGTCACGGCCAGGCGCGCGTCCTGCTGACTGAAAAACGACAGTGACGTCACCGCCGGCCGCGTGTCCTCCTGACTGAAAAACGACAGTGACGTCACGGCCAGGCGCGCGTCCTGCTGACTGAAAAACGACAGGGACCTCACCGCCGGGCGCGATTCTTGTGACAGTTACAGACCTCGTCGTCTCGCCACGTTATCTTCTGGCAGCTTCCACGCCAAGTTCCAAAGTCCTTGTTAGCGCGAAGGTGAAGTTTGTTTGCAGAGTTGACTGTGGAGCTGCACTCTTCGTGAGCATGGCTAAATACTCTCGCCTTCACGGGTCTGTTGGTCTGATTTCTCTCGCCAACCCGCCTGTCAATGCGCTCAGGTGAGAAATGGAGCCGCTTGTCCTGTTCGGACTGCATAAAACTTTTATTCCGAGTCTTTGATCTCTTTCCATCCAGTTCTGTGGTGCGTCATGCCATTTCAGAGAAGGTGGCCAAGGCTTTCCGTGACCCCGAGGTGACATGTGTGGTGATTTGTGGAGAGAATGGAGTTTTTTGTGGGGGTACAGTAAACATGATCTTACCTTCATTAAGTACATTGCTGGTGCTCTATTCATATGCAAGTTCTTGTATTTGATTTTTCATAAGGGGCAGACATTCGTGAGTTTGCCAGTACGATGAGAGGACCTCCCTTGGTGCCCATGATCGATGCGATTGAAGAAGGAGAGAAGCCCGTGGTTGCAGCCATCGAGGGCGTGGCTTTTGGCGGGGGGTTGGAATTGGCCCTTGGGTGCCACTATAGGATTGCACATTACAAGGTTTAAAACTGACGAAGATGGGTCCAAGGTCTACAGCAGAACTCAGTTGCCACAACTGTTAATATTAACTCCATGTACACGTTTAGATAGTCCCTTTCTGAACGTTTTCAGAGTTACTGTTAAACATTTAATTAGTTTCATTACTGACAAAAATGTGAATGTGAAAATCTGTCTGATATAAGTGTTTCTATTGTTCTTTCAAAGCCCCATGAATGAGGTATATTTAATGAAAAAGTGTTTTTTGGAAAACCAGGCACGGGTGGGGCTTCCAGAGGTCACCCTCGGCCTTCTCCCGGCTGCTGGTGGAACCCAGCGCCTGCCGAGGCTCACAGGAGTCGCCCCGGCTCTTCAGCTCATCACAACAGGTATACAGGGCTGAGAACAGTTTAACTGTGGTGGCCTAGCGGGGGCAGTGGTGGTCTAGCGGGGGCAGTGGTGGTCTAGCGGGGGCAGTGGTGGCCTAGCGGGGGCAGTGGTGGCCTAGCGGGGGCAGTGGTGGTCTAGCGGGGCCAGTGGTGGTCTAGCGGGGGCAGTGGTGGTCTAGCGGGGGCAGTGGTGGTCTAGCGGGGCAGTGGTGGTCTAGGGGTTAAGGAAGCGGCCCCCGTATTCAGAAGGTTGCCTGTTCGAATCTTGATCCCCCAAGCTGGCACTGAGCTAAGCACCGTCCCCACACACTGCTCCCCGGGCGCCTGTCATGGCTGCCCACTGCTCACCAAGGGTGATGGGTTAAATGCAGAGGACACATTTTGTTGTGTGCATGTGTGCTGTGCTGCAGTGTTTCACAATGACAATCACTTCACTTTTTCTTTCACTTTCACAACTGCATACTCCACTTCAGGTCATTTATGGCTGGATTCATTCTGAACAAGTGATTTCCTGTATCTCACCTGCCAGGGCGCCATGTTGCTGCCCCGGAGGCCCTGAAGCTGGGCATTGTTGACCAGGTGACCGAGCAGAACACAGTGGAGGTGGCTGTGCAGTTTGCGAAGAGTGTTGTAGGTATGAAATGCAGTGAAACACAGAAGTAGTTTATACTGTTGCTGGGTCAGTGGTCCCCTAATAATGGTCCCCAAGGTTGTGGGTTGGATGGATTATCAAATTTCTTACTTATAAATTTGCAAATACTGTTGTCTTGTTCAATGATCTTGAATTCATAGAAAATGTATATTTACTTGGTTTATATAAATCTATATTAAAGGGTGTAACTTTTTTTTTTTTTTTTTTTACGTGAACCAGATCATGTTTGGTTTTTAAGTCATTTTAAAGGCATTTTTATTTCTTCTTCTCTGTAGGCCAGGCTCTGCATAATCGTAGACTGAGTTTGCGTCAGCTGTCATGCCCTCCAGACGGCCTTTTCGAGGAGACAATGGCACAAATTAAGCAGCGTGCCCGTGGGGCAGTGGCACCAATAGCCTGTGTCCAGGCTGTAAAGGCAGCTGCCACGTTGCCCTTCAAAGCAGGCATGGATAAAGAGCGGGATCTGATGGCCACCTTGTTCAATTCTGGCCAGGCAAAAGCACTGCAATACTCCTTTTTTGCCCAAAGGAGCGTGGCGAAATGGAATCTTCCTAATGGAGCTCACAGCGGCATCAGCAAAGCCCGAGCCGTTCACAGAGCAGCTGTAATAGGTGAGCAGTGTCTCCTACCTCCAGCCATCAAATGCTAGCTTGAAGAATGCTCAACTAGAGAGCAGCGTTTTGAAATGTCCTGGCAGAATGGAGACCATGAAGTGGTGTGCATACATGTAAATGTAAAAACAACTGGTTTATGAGCATGAACTGAGGCAAGTTGTCCTGGGGAACCTGTTACCCCAGATATTTGGGAGATTGGACCACCATGGTCCCAAAGATGTTCCTGTAGTATTTACATTTGTGGAGACTTTTCATTTCATTTTAATGTCAAAAACCTTACTTTTTACTCTACTCGTTCCTTTTTTACATTGAAGGATATTAAGGATAATTGAATTACAGCATGCAGCCACTGACCTGCTATAGTCCAGTTTTCCAGAACATTCGTGGCCTTATGTGATTTATTTTTTTTACAAAGTTGTAAAAAAGAAGGACTCTTTCATTTCAAGATTTTGTCTTACAAGAATTAACCATCTAATCTAAGTAAACACGTAGACAGGTTGGGAAAACACCGCTACCTATAATGGCAGTAGCAGGCTAAAGCTATTTTATCCATTTCAAGTTAATGGCTGTGTTAGTCGGTTCAGTATATTTTATAATATGGTATGTTTTCAGATCCTAAATGTTGCCAAAAGCAGCAGCTTAAAATTTCCATTCTTACGTTGCTCAGAAAATCTGCTTCAATAACACTTATTATCTATCATAAGCTGTGAATATTATAGTGTACAATGCAACTTTTACCTACAGAACGCATTCTGGATTGCGTTCGGCAAGGCCACTGAAGCACTGCATTATGGTATCTGTAGTTTGTGTGTTATCAGTGCCCCACACACTGCTCCCCGGGCGCCTGTCATGGCTGCCCACTGCTCACTCAGGGTGATGGGTTAAATGCAGAGGACAAATTTCACTGTGTGCACCGTGTGCTGTACTGCTGTGTATCACATGTGACAATCACTTCACTTTATATTATTAGTGTCATATCACCAGGCCATAATAATAGTTCTATATTAAATAATCTTGCGGGCCAGATATAATTGTACGCTAGGCCAGATGTAGCCTAAGTGTTACATCGTGCATTGATTGACGATAAAGACGTGAGATTACTGGTCCCTTCAGCCTTGGTGCAGAATTACAGCCACTTTGATTCAGTCCCACAATGAGATTTCCCAGGACGAGCTGTTTTTATTAGGGTGGTAGTAGCCGAGTGGGTAAGACAATCACTTATTACCAGAAGACCCAGGTTCAAATCCCACCTACTACCATTGTGTCCCTGAGCAAGTCACTTAAATTGCTCCTGGCTGACTCCCTGTAACTACTGATTGTTGGTCACTCTGGTAAATGCCGTAAATGTTTCGGTGTCTGTAGCTTTAAATGCAAATGAGGAGGAGAGAGGCAGGATGAGGAGGAGAGCAGGCGTTCTTGTAAAAATGCCTTTAAATACATTTGATGGCGAATACTTTTGTACTTTACTCAAGTAGAAATTTAAATTGAGTCCTACATGCATGAAAAATAGGTGCCTTGTTGAAATTAACCTTGCAATAAGCACACAAAACCTTGCAATAAGCACACAAATATTCTCAATGTCCGTCATGGGTGTAATGTATCTTGCAAGGATGACCAAAATTTGCAATTTTAGTACATTCTAGAATCATGGGTGGATATTAGCATATATGATTTTTTTTCATTATAAGCATAATTATGAATTGGCATTGCCAGTTTATATGCATTTGTTCTCCACTTTTTGCCTGTGTCTGTTTTAACAGGGCTTGGAACTATGGGAAGGGGCATTGTAGTGTCCCTGGTGAGGGCAGGCATTTCTGTCATCGCTATGGAAACAAATGAGAAACAGCTGCACACTGGGAAAAAGATGGTGATTGCAATCCTTGAGAAAGATGCACAGAAACATAATGCAGCTCCACGTGCAGACCTGGTTCATTTCACCGAACGCCTGTCTGACCTGAGCAATGTGGACCTGGTCATCGAGGCTGTGTATGAGGACATGGTCCTCAAAAAGGACATTTTCAAGCAGCTTTCCATGATTTGCAAGCCAGATGCTTTCCTCTGCACCAACACCTCAGCTCTGAATGTGGACGAGCTAGCTGCTGTCACAGGGAGACCTGAGATGGTGGTGGGCATGCACTTCTTCGCCCCAGCCCATGTGATGAAGCTCCTCGAGGTGGTCTATGGCCAGCATTCCTCTCCTGAAGCTGTAGCGACAGCTATGCAGCTGGGCAAGAGGCTGGGAAAAGTCAGTGTTGCTGTGGGCAATTGCCCCGGTTTCGTTGGTAACCGTATGATGAAGCTCTATGTGGAGCAAGCCCATTTCCTGCTTGAGGAAGGTGCCACCCCTGAGCAGGTGGATGAGGCCCTGGAGGAGTTCGGTTTTGCCATGGGAATCTTTAAAGTTTCGGACCTCTCAGGTCTGGATGTTGGCTGGCGTGTTCGAAAGGAAGCAGGGCTGACTGGGGCTGGTGTGGATTGGAAGGAGCCACCTCGAAGGCGGCAGGGGCGGAGGTACAGCCCGCTGGCTGATCTGCTGTGTGAGAAGGGCCACCTTGGGCAAAAGACCAGTCGTGGTTGGTACCTCTATGAAAAACCTGGTGGACGAGATCCGAAGCCAGACCAGGGCTTGCACAGCTTCCTGGTGGAATACCGGAGCAAGTACGGTCTGAAAGCTCGGCGCATAGACAAGGATGAAGTGCTGGAGCGATGCCTGTTTTCCCTCATCAATGAAGGCTTCTGCATTCTTGATGATGGTATTGCCTCAGGGCCTGAAGATGTGGATGTGATCTATGTGCACGGGTATGGCTGGCCTCGGCACAGGGGAGGCCCGATGTTTTATGCCGACATGGTTGGCCTGTCGAAAGTCCTAGAGAGGCTGGAGTTCTACCACCAGGCCCACCCAGATGTGCCGTACCTGAAGCCGAGCCCTCTGCTGCGCAAGCTGGTCAGAAATGGTAGCCCTCCCATTCGTGAATGGAGGGAATTCCTTAAAAGGCCACATAGCCATCTGTGATGGCCTCACTCTGTTCACCATTGTTGATTGCCAAGGCTAATTCAGAGTCATTGATTCATTGTATAAAATCAGCACATGTAACATTTCTTTCAGCCCTTAAACATGCTGGTACGATTCAGAACTGTCTTTATCAAATGCTTTTTTTTTGGTTCTTTTCTGCTGCATTGTTTTTTTGCTTCATTGACTTAATTTTTTCTGTTCCAATGTGTACTAATGGCTGAAAAATATGAAATAAATAAATAAATGACCAAACAAGCCTTTTGTTAGCAAGTGATCAATTACTTATTTTGCACTTGATTGGACACTAGATACAAGAACACTGACTTCTAACATATATGGTATAGTGTTAAATTAGCATGCAAAACCACCAATTTATTCAAACCAATTTGGGCGGGATCAGGTTTAGTCCCGCCCCCTTACTATCTGTCAGACACGATAAGAGTTATTAAAAATCTGTTGAATTCATTTATTTATATATTATTTCCAAATTTTGTAGTTCGTCAATTTGAATTAAGTAATGATTATTTATATGTTTATCTATTGAAGTTTTTTCACGTGGGGCGAATACCAGTCCAGTCCGGCAGGGGGCAGTAAATACGATAAACGTTGAACCGGATATGACGTAGAGGCACAAGCCGCGCAGCCGACCAAGCCGAACATGGCGGAGTATCTAGCGTCCATTTTTGGTACAGAGAAAGACAAGTAAGTGGTTATGTTCAGGATGATTGGGGCGGTTTGATAACAGCATGTGTTGCGTTTCGTGGGTTATGCGGTGCAGGGGCTGTTTTGCGGAAGTTCTATGTTGATGCATGTTGCTTCTCGCACAGCTTCGTGCTGGTTAGCTGGTTAGCGTGCGCCTGTGAAGGATCCGTAGAAATCGGTTTAATTTCGAATCGAACCCGGCGGTAGTGGGGAGTAAAATGCGGCGCAGGTTCGCCGTTCATCGCGCTGCTTTATCGACTTCCCCTGAACTGGACGGAGCGCGGTTATTGCAGAGATGGCCGCCGCCACATGCGCTCCATTGTTCGCGGCGCGGTGCAGGGCGGGCAGGCGCCGGGGGGCAGCCTGAGAGCGGCGACGCTGCTCCGCTCACCCGCCACCAACCCTCAAAATTGTACATGCATTGCTGGGTTATGAGGGTGTGTATATAAAGAGTATAATATATCTATAAGTATTATACACGTAATCTTTGTTTGCTAGATTTTCAGTTGCATAATTGTAGTTACATTAATCTGAATTTGAACGGCACAGCACAACTATTCCAGCTGGAAGTATGCAACTAGGCCTTTTTTTATGCATATGTGAGATGCATTTTTATGCTAAATTTGAGACAAGACTCTTTCTTCAGTAAAATAAATGATTAATTGTATTCTGTTGTTGCTACAGGTACAGGTGTGATTGTAGCTTTTTTTTTATTATTTCCTTTGATTTTGTCTGAATGCATGTTTTGGATCATGTACGTTGTTCCTCTGTCTCTTTTATAGAGTAAATTGTTCATTTTACTTCAAGATTGGAGCTTGTCGTCATGGCGATCGATGTTCTAGGCTTCACAACAAGCCAACATTCAGTCAAGTAAGAAATTTTCTCTTTCATACCTTCAACGCTATGCATATCGATTCATTTGCTTCCATTGATGAATATGTGCATGTCCCTATGTTCTACAGTACCAGAACTACTCTGTGACACTCCTGTACCCCGCAACCACACATTTTTAAATCCGTACAGTGACGTGAAGCGTTACTGTCTATCTTCACATGATTGAGAGGTCTAGGCAGCAGGCCATCCATGTGGCATGGACCTCGGGTCTCTCCTTCAGTTCCAGAGCTTTACAATGATCTAGCAAAGAGCTGATTTTATGGCCAGTAATCATTCAGGCCAAATTTCACAATCCAGTATCTTAAAGTGTGTGTCTGTCTGTCTCCAGTCACCAGTATAAAATCGCTATTGTCCTGTGTTTCAGACCATTGCGCTCTTGAACATTTACCACAACCCTCAAAACGCTGCCCAGTCTGCAGAAGGTTTACGGAGTAAGTTCCTGTCATTCCCAGTTATTCTAGTTCACTTCACTTGATCTATTTTCACGTTGCTACCATGAACAATGTGGTTGTGTTACTAGGCACTGTCAGCGATGTGGAGATGCAGGAGCATTATGACGAGTTTTTCGAGGTCGGTCTAATTATCCAGCCTCCGATCACATGGAAAACGTCGTTGCTGTATCTGCATCTACATGTCCGCCGCTCTGTTTCAGGAGGTCTTTACGGAGATGGAGGAGAAGTACGGAGAGGTGGAGGAGATGAACGTGTGTGATAACCTGGGAGATCACCTGGTGGGCAATGTGTATGTGAAGGTGAGTACCCAGGTTCATATTCCCATCTGAAAATGGTATCTTTACATGCAGTTTTAACCCTGTGTATACAGGTGGCAGTCTTTGCTTTCTTCTGTGGATGAATGTATTTGAAATGACTGTGTGTGTGTGTGTGTGTGTGTGTGTGCAGTTTCGGCGTGAGGAAGATGCGGAGAAGGCGGTCATCGATCTGAACAACCGCTGGTTTAACGGGCAAGCCGTCCACGCCGAGCTCTCTCCAGTTACTGACTTCCGAGAGGCGTGTTGTCGACAGTATGAGATGGGGTCAGAATTCTCTCTCATAATATTTCAGCTCTTATTTTTCTTCTCAATCTGTAAATAGTTTTTTTTTTTTTGAGATATATATAATATATACAACAAGCTGCTTCTGTTAAAAGCTGAATTCACGGTTTGTCTCGTCTGCAGGGAGTGCACTCGAGGCGGCTTCTGTAACTTCATGCACCTGAAGCCCATCTCCAGGGAGTTGCGGCGGGAGCTGTACGGCCGTCGCAGGAAGAGGCGAGTCCTTAAAATACAATCTGCGCCTTTTTATTTTCTTTCCGTTTCTTGCCCATTTTTTTGGTCACTGATGCAATCTTGTGTTCACATCAGCCTAAGAAATATTAAACTCATGTTTGCTGAACTTTGCAGGCCAGTTTGTGTGTTAATATTGTACATCTTCTTTTCCAGACATCGGTCACGTTCCAGATCACATGATCGGCGCTCCCGTTCCCGGGACCGAGGCAGAGGTGGCGGCGGTGGTGGCGGCGGCGGTGGTGGTGGCGGCGGCGGCGGTGGAGGTGGTGGCGGCGGCAGAGACCGCGACAGGCGGCGGTCAAGAGACCGGGAACGTTCTGGGAGGTTCTAAACGGAAGCCTGTGTGATGGCCATGTGACCAAATGTCAAGTGATGGACGTTTTTTTGTTTTGTTTTTTTTTTTTTTTAGTTTCATTCATTGTTTTTACCAGAAGGAGCAGGTCTTAAAGATGTAAAACGCTTTAAAAATCTGAATAAAATCAGCGCTATCTGAATGGTTTCCCCCTCTTATTTCCTGTCTGTTTATTGGTGGATGATGTATAATAAACATGTTTTCCAGTTTACCGCGGTGACTGTTGTGGTTTTTGGTGTTGAGTTGGACCCGAGGCGCGGGTATGAGATGGGTGTGGTTCTTGTTGTGATGCTACTACTACTGGGTAGTAGTCGTAGTAGCTTCGTGGGTCACAGGCTTGTCTATGAAACAGGAGACCCAGGTTCAAACCCGAGTGTTGGTTATAAGGACGCCACGCCCATTAGCCCCTCCCCGACCCAGGAATCTGAGACGTGGGCACGGCCCGTCCGCGCAGTCTGATTGGCTGGTGCAGTGCAGCAGACGCCCCCGCGGCAGCCAATCAGCGCCGGCGGTTAAAGTTGCATGCTGGCCTGTGATTGGTCGGCGCTCGGCTCTTTAACGCGTGCGAGCGGCGGGTCCCGGACTCGGTTCGTTTCTCTGTGGAACCCGACCCTCCTGTCGCAGGTGAGTCCGTCCTGAGCGTCGCTGCTGGTGGCGGGTGGACATGGTGGCTTTGGTCGTGTGCGTGGTGCGTCACGCCGCGTGGACTGCAGACAGGGCGAGGATTGCATCAGCTGCCTACTATGGCGAATAGAAGCATGTAGAAGCATGTAGAAATGTTTCTGCATTCTATATAAGACCAGACGGGACATAAATCGTTCTTATTTGCATGTAAAGCAGGATGCTTCAGCTGTCGCGGTCCTCGGGGACATCTGGCCACGGTGACCTGGTGACCTGAGCGCACCAGCACTTTTGAGATAATATTTGACGTTCAGAACCCTCTGTAGACAGGACGTTCTAGTAGGAATAGCAGATCATTTCCATATTTGCATGAGTCCTGGTGCTGATCAGCGTGCCTGTAGGCATGTTTACAACGATATCGTTCTTTTTTGGCAAAACTGTAGACGTAGAACTTCATTAAACAGAAATAATGCCCATGATGATTTAATATTGTAAATGTCAAACAGTGAAAAGTGAAAGTGATTGTCATTGTCATACACTGCAGCACAGCAAACTGTCCTCTGGGTGAGGAGTGTGTGGGGACGGTGCATTTGCTCAGTGGCACCTCAGTGGCCCATTGGTAACCTTCTGATTCCGGGGCCGCTTCCTCTCGCTAGTACTACGTTCTAGGTTCCATGTCTGTTATGAGATGTTTGAATTGAAAGACTAGCAAAGGAAGCAAAAGCTCATTTAATAACTGATTCATATATGAACAAAAAATGAGAGTAAATGAATTTACTGTCTGCCGTCATCACCATTACACAAAGTGAAACTTGTACAGCTCAACACATGAAAGTAAAAGAGTTGTTTTATGTTTGTGTCGAGGTCACGGGTCTTTTCTAGGTGTTTCTGATCAAACTCGATCGTGATATGTGATGCACAACAGACTAAATGGCCTAATAATCGATACGGTTTTTGGAAAAATGATGCTGGCTTGGCTTGTAACAACAGGTCCCCGGGTACATAACCACACGAATGAACTTTTTATCACCGGCGAAGTGACGCTTTCGCTTGTGTTTTCTGCCAGCCATGCCATCAGTACCCTCCAGCACAGGCATCGGTGACCAGACCCCAGTCACCTGTCCCTATGCAGCTAAAGTCCAAAGCAAGGGCCAAGCCAGAACGTTGGTGGAGGGTGCTGAAGACCAGCAGAGAGATAACGGCGTGGGGAACAGCTTTGACCGTGAGGAGGAGGTTGCTGTGGAGAGGAAATGGATCCGGCCAGACCTCCCCAGCAGATGCACCTGGAAACTCGGCGGCTCCGACTCGGACTCCCCTCACAGTCACGTAGGACGGTACTGAATGAATTGAATTGTACTGTGTATATGTTCCACGTGAAGATTTGCCGTGTCACGTCCATGTGGCAGTACAGGGTGCAGGAAGTGCTGATGTCATGATGAAACTGCCTAACAGGTGACATGCATTCATTAAAAAAGTGTAGCACAAAAAAGTACAGTTTATGAAATGGAAACCAGAAATACAAAATGAACAAGATCTTGCAATAGGAAACATAACAACATGGTTTGGAATGTGAGGAGAAAAACACTTTTTTTTATTATTTTAATGAAGCTGTGAGGGACATTTCATTTGTACCAATCACCCACAACATTAATACTGAGCATGATGGAACCATGTGGCAGCAGAACTTGTCCTGTAAGTTGCATCGGACTGGTTGTTCCAGAACATTCCGCAGATGTTTGATCGGTCTGAGATCAGGACTGTTCGCTAATATAGCCATTCCCTGTGTGGTCCTGCTGCATCATGATGGAATGACCTTTGGCCTGTGCCCATGACACCTCATGGTGCTATAGCACATGGATCCCTGGTTCCCAATGATAATATATTGTGCTTGTTTGGCCTGGTCATGGACATGGACCTGAGATGCCAGCAGTTCCATTCCTGATAGCACTGCGACCACATTTCATTACTAGTAACTCAGCGTTGCCAGGTCATGTGACACCGCTTGCCTTGAAATAGTCCAGAAGGAGGAAGTAGCCTGCATGAGAGCAGTGGCCTCTCACATTAAACTCGCATTTAAACTCTTTAAAACGCACATTTTAAAACGTTTGACATTGTTAAAGGTTCTAAGTGACAGAAATAATTACAAACCAGCAAAATGGGAATTTGAGGTCATCCTCTAGACATTAGTGAACAAGTCCCACCTTCCATTTATTATAGGGCTCATAATTCAAATGATCATTATTCATTATGTATAGTGTAGAGCTGTCCAATTACTTCTTCACTGTCTGTCTCCATCTCAGGCTAGGGTGAGTTTTTGCATCTTTAAAATATTTTTATATATAGAAATGAATGAATGAATTATGTGTCAGAATAATGCTATTGTGAGTGGAATCAAGACTGGATCATGATCATAGTGTGGCACAGTGGCTGCCGGGTTACAATCAGTAGTTACAGAGACAGTCTCCCCCTGGAGACACTCAGGGTTAAGTGTCTTGCTCCGGGACACAATGGTAGTAAAGTGGGACTTGAACCTGGGTCTTCTGGTTCATAGGCAAGTGTGTTACCCACTAGGCTACTAGCACTCAGATTCAGAACGAACTTCTTCCCAGTCTATACATTGCCATGAACACTTTACAGCTAGTATCAGTAGAAATTTTTTGTCTCAGTGTAGGAGGTGCATGCATGTCAATCCTGTCCTCACTTTATCACAGGACAAAAACTGCAGACATCCTCCCTGACATTTTGAGCAAGATTGGGGACACTCCAATGGTCCACATCAACAAGATCACCAAGACCTTTGATCTGAAGTGTGAGCTGTGTAAGTAAAATGCGTTTTCAGCTCAGACTGTAGATTAGGATACTTGACTTGAGTTTCTTCTTCAGGTGAGATGTTATCATTAAATGAAATTTTCATTTGGGATACTAGCAATTAGTTATTGACCGTTAAAGTAATCACAATTATAAATGGACTTTACTTTTTTTACTTTATTTTATTTATTTTATTATATCTTACTTTACAGTGCTTTCTAGATCTGGCTGTAATGAAATGTGCAATTTATCAGCGGAGTGATGTATCCTTTTTCCGGCCAGGCTGGTTTTCATTACAGGAAGACCCTGCGCTGACGTCTCCATTAGTATTATCCATAGCAGTTTTTATGATTTAGAACCCATGTTGAAGTCCTGATAAATGGAAATAAGAGTTTGGTGCTCTGCCATCAGCATGGAGGTGAATGAGTTCGGGGCCCTCTGGTCCACCATGTCACAAGTTCTAGACCTAACAGGCAAGCCATTAATCCCTGAGCTGGATTAAAAGCCTGGACTCTTCTACACAGTTCATGTGAATTGGATTGGTCTGAGTTCTCCATCCTATGGAATTTGCCTAAATGGCATTTTATCAACAATCCGATGATCCATTAACTTTTGTAATACGCTGTATTATTCACGCTGTATTAATCCACATGACTTAAAACGACCTGAGCTGGACTGTGTGTGCTTTCATGTGCTCGACAGTGGCAAAGTGCGAGTTCTTTAATGCTGGTGGCAGTGTGAAGGACCGCATCAGCCTGCGCATGGTCCAGGATGCAGAGAATGCCGGAGTCCTCAAACCTGGAGACACGATTATTGAGCCCACCTCAGGCAACACTGGTAATAACAGTACAACAGAACCCCGAAATCTGTCAGGGTGTATGCAGTATTAATACATGCTCGTCATCCCAATTCATACTACAAAATGAGGATGGGGTGGTGGGATGGATAATAACATCGTTTCTTTGCCAGAAAATATAGAACTTTCAATCGGAATTATGCCTGTGCAGCCTGTACAGAAGACAATACCACACCACTCTCCACCCAGAGTCAGATGCTATTAGCTGCCATGTCTGACCTGAGGTCAAAACCACAAAATGCTGAGCTAAAAAGTATCTGGACAAACCTGAATATTAATGGGTTCTTAACCTACTAACCCTAAAACCAGCCTGCAATCTTCTCATGCTCCTCATGTGACTATACGAACTGCAGCCAGTGAGATGAAGTTGATGTGTTGTGGAAATGACTTCTCCTGGGTGGTATTCACCTTCATCAAGAGAATATTTCTGCTCTCCAGGTATTGGCCTGGCCCTGGCTGCAGCAGTGAAGGGATATCGCTGCATCATTGTCATGCCGGAGAAAATGAGCATGGAGAAGGTGTGTGTTTTTTTGGTTTTTATCGTTCCTCCTGTCTGTACCAGTAATCATGTACTGTGTGTCCGTTTGTTCGGGCAGGTGGATGTTTTGCGTGCTCTGGGTGCTGAGATTGTTCGCACCCCCACCTCTGCACGGTTCGACTCCCCTGAGTCTCATGTGGGCGTGGCTTGGAGGCTAAAAAATGAGATCCCCAATGCCCACATTCTGGACCAGTACCGCAATCCAAGCAACCCCTTGGCCCACTATGACACAACTGCTGAAGAGATCCTGGAGCAGTGCGATGGTGCGTGTATGTGGCTTCGATGTGAACACATTCCATGGTGCTTCCGGAATCTCATCCCATTCTTCCTGCTCTGCAGGTAAAGTGGACATGGTGGTTGCGGGAGCTGGCACAGGAGGCACCATCACTGGGATCGCCCGTAAGTTGAAGGAAAAGTGCCCAAATGTCAAGGTGAGTCCTGCCCAGACCGTACTGCACAGTCTTCTACCTAGCAATGCTGCCATTGGTCAGCATGGGTGCCTAGTAATACCAGCCTTTGACAGAATAGTCTAAAAGTTGTGGTCCAAGGACGCCAGTTCAGCTTTTTCAGCAGGAGCCTTTGTCTTGAGCTGATGTTCCATTATGGGTTGATAAGCAGGATCAAACATCACTTCCTCCATATAATGACATTTTAGGAGTCATTTTTAGTACAGCAACGTTTTTTGGTCTGCCAAGGTGCCACTGAGGTGCTACTGAGCAAAGCACCGTCCCCACACACTGCTCCCCGGGCACCTGTCATGGCCGCCAACTGCTCACCAAGGGTGATGGTTAAAAGCATTTCGCTGTGTCACCGTGTGCTGTGCTGCAGTGTCTCACAATGACAATCACTTCACTTTCAAGTATGGACACATGGCAACTTTGTCTTGATTAATATTTCCGCTACCATTACATCCAAGTGTAAAGTAGAGGAAGCAGTTGAAGACCCACTTGTTAAAAAAAGCATTTCAGACGAGTCTAACACTAACACACACACATGCACACACACAAAATTAGTGTCGCACTTAACAATTTCTGAGCATGTTCTTTTCCTGACGAGTTCGGCCTTATCAGGGCTCTTAGTTTTGTAACTCAAAATCTATAGAAACCGAACGAGAATTGCTGGTGTCTTGTAAGTCGCTTTGGATAAAAGCGTCTGCTTAGTAGAGTAAAGAAACGCAGACTGACCTTTGACCCCAGCATCCCCAGAAGAAGGGTGATTAGCAGGATTTGGGGGACAAAGCAGCGGCTGATTCTGTTTCTTTATTCATAATAGATTGTTGGCGTGGATCCAGAGGGCTCGATCCTGGCAGAACCAGACGAGTTGAATATGTCTGATAAAACCCAATATGAAGTGGAGGGTATCGGTTATGACTTCATCCCCACTGTGTTGGATCGATCTGTGAGTGTGTCATTTCAGTAGGACCGTTCAGTCCATGGTTTTGTATGAATGCGTGTCTCCTGTGTGTTTCAGGTGGTTGACATGTGGCTCAAGTCCAATGACGAAGACTCGTTCGCGATGTCGCGGATGCTCATCCGAGATGAAGGACTGCTGTGTGGTATGTCCTGCCTGTCGGCTTGTGTGCCCCAGCCGTTGCATGGAGCACAGAAATGCTGATTTCGGCCTGTTTCTGTTTAGGTGGCAGCTCTGGATCAGCCATGGCAGCTGCAGTGAAGGTGGCCAAGGATCTGAAGGAGGGTCAGCGCTGTGTGGTCATTCTGCCAGACTCCATTCGCAACTACATGTGAGACCCTAGCAGAATCCTTCATATTCATATTCATCTAGATTTTACTGGATCGCATTATGGTGACCTATTTTTTCTGCAGGTCAAAGTTCCTAAGTGACAAGTGGATGTTTGAGAAGGGCTTCCTGACACCTGAGGACCTTGTGGTGAAGAGCCCTGGTAAATTTAGACGTGTTCTATCCTCTGCTAATTCTACTGTGTGGCTGTAGTGTGGATGATTGTGTTCTGTCTGTGTGTAGGTGGTGGAACCTGACTCTGCAGGTGCTGAACCTGTCTGCACCACTCACCGTTCTGCCGATGGTCACCTGTCAGAAACCATTACGATACTGAAGGAGAAGGCCTTTGACCAAGCACCAGTTGTCAACGAGTCGGGGTAAAGCTGCCACATGCTGCTCTTTCATGCTCTTCTGCTTCCTTCCATCAGCATGTTCAGTGGAAGTGTCTGTCTGTTTTTTAGTGTGATTTTGGGGATGGTGACTCTTGGAAACATGTTGTCCTCTGTACTGGCTGGAAAGGTCAAAGCCTCAGACCCCGTCATCAGGGTTCTTTACAAAACAGTTTAAACAGGTTAGACAAATGCACATGGTCCTTGTCTGGTTTAGTATGTTAGTATGTTTTGGGGGAGATTGGTGTGAACTGACCTGGACGCTCTTCAGGTGCGGCTGACTGATAATCTGGGAAAACTCTCCCGTATTCTGGAGATGGACCACTTCGCTTTGGTTGTGCACGAACAGATTCAGTGTGAGTCGCAATTTCTATTTCCTCTAGTTGTTATCCATCGTTTTATATTTCATAATATGAACATGTTGTGTGTCAGCACCCAGGATGTCACAGACATTAAGATCCAACAATAACTGATTTATACACATTATATATATACATCATATAGAGGGAATTACATACACTGCCATTTTATCGCTCCTTTTCTCTTTTGATTACCAGTGTACCACTGCTTATTAAAAACACATTATAATTATTCCTACAGATATGGCTGATGGTTCACCAGTTCTTAAGCAGATGGTGTTTGGGGTGGTGACCGCCATTGACCTTCTGAACTATGTAGCGACCCGGGAGAAGAGGGAGCGCTCTCTGTCCGAATGTTCCCTGCCTGATGAGCATTAACACTCCACACATGTTTAAACCTGAGCACATGCTGAGCGTCAAACCAGTTTCATCCATGTTGCAATTTTTTTATTGTTTTAGACTGAAATGATTGTCTATGAGCTTAATGTGTAAACTCTGATTTGTATTATCTTATAATTTTGCTCTAAACCAACTGCTACTGCACTCCTTTAGTCCTTTGTTCGGCACTACAGGCACTAAGGACTGAACCAAAATGCTGCTCTGTTCCTTGCTTCTGATACTGAAGGGTCGGTTTCCTGGTTTGGGTAGAATGGCAAAACCAAAGTTCTCTGCTGGTTGCCACCTTTTGCTCTTGTATAGAAGCAAGACCTTTTTGAAAGTTTGAATGTGTTTGTACCTGTAAAGTGGACATTTATAGAGACCCTGCTCATATACTCCTCGTCTCTGAACTTGTGCATATTTCACAATGGCTGCACTTCAAAATGAACGGGTAAAATTCAGCCAACAGAGAAATGGGGTGTACATGTTGATTTATTTTTGGAGCTGGAACTGGAGATGCTTTATGAAATGACATGTTTTTAAAAAAGGCTTTACGTGTTTACATTTTTCATAATTATTCTTTTCATGGTCATTGCTTGTGAATTGTGTAGTACTTTTTTCTTGGTTTCAAAATATGGTTTCTGACTTTTGTGATTATTATTTTTTTTAATCCATTAAAATATCACAAAAGCTTTTGTCTTCCTCCACACCAAAACTCCATAACTGTATTACAGCAAAGAGTAGTGTTAAATGAGTGTAAAAGTGCACTCCAGGGTCAGGAGAAAGTGACCTCTGTAGTTCTGAGTGTAGTCATGAAGGCAACAAGAGAGAAATATTATAGTTTATTTTGCATATTATTCCACACCATACCATACCAGATATATTTATAAAGCACTTTAATTTAATTACCAGGAACAGGACCGACATGGACAAAAAATGTATTAAAAATTAAGATTAAAAAAAAAAAAGAGAGAGAGGATTAAAGAAGAGGTCGAAATAAAACATTTTACGACAACACAGTAAAAGAGTAAACAACACAAAACATGGGCACAAGAACACCGTATAAGAACCAGCTCACATTGGGGTTAAAATCCAGGGTGTAAAAGTGAGTTTTTAAACGCAGTGATTGACGGGTCCTGCCTGATACTGCCTAGTAGCCTAGTGGGTAAAACACTCGCCTATGAACCAGAAGACCCAGGTTCAAATCCCACTTACTACCATTGTGTCCCTGAGCAAGACACTTCAACAACATTTAACATTTATTTCTTATGTAGCCCAAAATCACATACAGTCAATGGGCTTTGACAGGCCCTACAGTTGACACCCCCCACACTTGACCCTTCTGCGCACAAGGAATCCCATAAAATAAAAATAGTCAAAATCATTGCCCTTCTTAAACAAACATCCCTCGTTCCATCCCTTTTCTTGTTTTATTAATGAATGCATAAGTCTATTAAGTAAAATACCATGAATGAGAGGGCACGCACAAATAATTCAAAACCTGACTGCTTTGGGAGTAAATCTGAGTATTTGACATGTAACATCCACACCATGAATGTTGTCCCTGAGCAAGACTGTCCCTGTAGCTACTGATTGTAAGTCACTCTGGATAAGGGAGTCTGATAAATGCTGTAAATGTAAATGTAAAAAATGTTTTAGCATAGTACAAGTTCAAGTTCAAATTTATTATTTAGGAACAAAACAATAAAATAATAACAACCACAATAAAACAGTTAAACCAACATCTCAAACTAATTTAAAAGCCAAGAGGAAAAGAGGTGTATTGAGGGAGCTCTTATAAGCAGGCAGGGGTTTGGCCTGCCTGATGTTCAAGGGCATTTCGTTCTAAAGTCTTGGAGCAGAAACTCTTAGGGACGACTAACAATGAATGATGTGCTGACCTGAGATGATAGTGTTCTAGAATAAATTAATTATGTTTTTGCTTAGAATAAAAATGGTACACATTCGGTCTCCCACCATGTCATCAGCACAAAATATGTTTGATAAAACTCACCATGCTCCGAACTCATCTACTGCCTACACTATCAACTACAAGCTGGCTTCGTGGTGTATCAGATCATTACATGACTATTTATGTCTGCGACTGTGTTCCATTCCTCCAGTAGATGGCAGCAGTGCAGCAGTGAACGTCGCTGTGACCTGCCAGCAGTGCTGGCCAGTGCTGGGTTACAACAGCCATGTGACATGGGGCAGTGGTGGCCTAGTGCGGCCCTGTAATCAGAAGGTTGCCGGTTTGAATCCCGATCTGTCAAGATGCCACTGAGGTGCCACTGAGAAATGGCTGCCCACTGCTCACTTAGGGTGATGGGTTAAATGCAGAGGACAAATTTCATTGTGTGCACCATGTGATGTGCTGTTGTGTATCACATGTGACAATCACTTCACTTCACATAAATAAAGCACATTTATGATGCCAGGAGCTCTGTGCCTGTAATGCCATTTAGACTGGATATCAATAAGGATCATCTCTTGAACCATCCTTCAGATGAAGGAGTTCGATATTGTCCTGAATGCAAACCACCTATGGAGAACCATAGGGGCAGTGGTGGCCTATAGGTTAAGGAAGTTGCCCCGTAATCAGAAGGTTGCCGGTTTGAATCACTGAGCAAAGCACAGTGGATTCCCCACACACTGCTCCCCGGGCGCCTGTCATGGCTGCCCACTGCTCAACAATGATGGGTTAAATGCAGAGGACACAGTTGCACCCAGCTGGTGACCTTCTGTACTTTTTGTACCAGTAGTGACCCCGCACCCATTGATCGAAGGGGCGTGGCGGTTTCGTAAAAGAACCAAAGTTCACTCAGGTATTTGCGGGGCGAGACCATTTAGAGGGTTTATAGGTTAAAAGTAGAATTTTGTAGTCAACCCTAAATTTGATGGGTAACCAGTTGCAGTGATTGTAAGACTGGGGGTGTGGTGGTCAAATTTCCTGGTTTAGTTAGAACCTCTGGCATCATGCATTGAAAATTATATTTCTTATTTTTGCAATAAAAAAAAATAATAAATAATAATAATAATTTCTATATTTCTAATTTCTATACTTCTAAGGTGAAAGAATGCTATCCTAGTGGCATTATCTACATATGAATTGAATGAGAGACCTGCATCAATGAGGACACCTAGATCCTTTACTTAAGTACTTGGTGAGATAGAAAGGCTATCTAGGGTTATGATGTAGTTGGTGAGCATCCACTGTCTAATGTCCTTCTGACAATTCTCTATTCTGATCAGTTGCTGCC
Organism: Denticeps clupeoides; assembly: GCF_900700375.1. Lineage (NCBI taxonomy): Eukaryota > Metazoa > Chordata > Actinopteri > Clupeiformes > Denticipitidae > Denticeps > Denticeps clupeoides. Next base: position 49,182 of record NW_021629923.1, read on the forward strand.
TCTCATCTGGCATTGCTGATAAATATAACTGTGTTTTGTCAGCATAACAGTGAAAGCTAATACCGTATTTATGAATGACGTTACCAAAAGGTAACATGTATAAGGAAAATAGCAACGGACCTAGGACAGAACCTTGTGGAACACCAAACTCTACTTTACTATGTGAAGATGATGGTGATTGATTTCCACAAACTGATACTGATCAGGCAAATATGATCTGAAGCATATGAGTGCTATTCCCTTCATCAACCTTCTCTAACCTGGCAAGGAGAATAGCATGATCAATAGTGCCAAACGCTGCACTCAGATCAAGCAGGACAGCGAGATGCGTCCCTGATCAGAGGCCAACAGCAGGTCATTCACCACTTTAACCAGCGCTGTCTCCGTGCTATGATGAGGTCTAAATCCTGATTGATATACTTCATGAATGTTGTTGCTGTCTAGGTACCTACACAGCTGCTGGGCTACAACCTTTTCTAAAATTCTTGATATAAACGGAAGGTTGGATATCGGTCTATAATTTAAAAGCTGAATCAGTTCCAAGCACAGGGTTACTGCTGAGGGTGAAGTGGTGAGGGCCAACCAGCTGAATGGCAGAGCTGGGAAATCCTCTCCAGTGCATCTTCAACCAGATCTTGGAATGTGGGAATGTGGAAATCAAAAGAAAACACATTCGGGAGACCTGAACGACTCACCTAAAGAAGACCACCTGAAGAGGCATGTGTGGCCATGCCCTCAACCCTCTGCAGCTTACATAACAGGAGAAAGTAGGAGAAGAAGATGCTCTCATTTCCCTGCTACAGCAAGG
>NW_021629924.1:0-50061 GCF_900700375.1 Denticeps clupeoides
CCCTGCTGTCCTGAAGAAATATGACCCCTTCACTTGAGTGAAACGCGTTGGACTGTCGTGGAGCGCCCATACATTATTCTTCTTGTTGTTAGCACATCTTTTACACATTAGGAGTGTAAACTTAATTTGGGATTGTATGAAAATATAGGCATGTTGTGAATGTCCTGTCTGTAGACGTGATGTAGGATGGAATTTTTATGTCATATTTTGCATTCTTATTCCAGATTGCTTTAAGGGCACCTATGAAATGTCCGAAGGACATCAGTCACCGTGTTTATGCCATTTCTATCCGTCCCTCTCGGTTTGTTGGTCCCATGCGTCTGCTCCCGTGGTGACCATTACTCAGCCCGGTGTGGGGGGCAGATGCCCTGAAATGCTGGACGCTTTAACTTAAATGCTGGATTAAATGCTGCTGTCTGCTGCCAGGGTCACCCAGCATCTGAGCGATGCTCAAACAGAACATTTTATTTTAAATAAGTTGCTCCTCCTCCCCTGCACTCAGTCTAGTGGTGTGTGTGTGTGTGTGTGAGAGAGAGAGAGAGCAAGGTTTGTTTCACAAATGGCACAAATGCACCAGTCTCATCCATATGCACGTCAGCGAGAGTGCATCTCGCAGTCAGGATGAATTGTGTTGAGGACCAGGGTCTGTCTAAATGAACCAGAGAGCTTTCAAGCTCCGCTTTCAAACTGAAGGGTCGGCGACAGCAGCCACGCTTGACCCTTAATGAGAAGCTTGTTGCCCTGCCAACAGGAGGGTGCTCTGCCTTCTGAGAGCTCTCAGGAGAACCAGCAACCCTCCGATGCACAATAAGCGCTGTGCTGGAAACAGAACACGGCAGGGCTGGTTCTTATATGAGGGCGGGACAGAATGTGGCAACAGAGATGTCCTGTAGCTGAAACGAAATATTCCTCAACAACAGTAACACTTCTCACTGTTGCCAGCATTAACGAAACTGAAAGAAGGATGCATCTCACAGCACTTAACTTTCCCTTTGTGAGCTGCTGGGGTGGAAAGTGAATAAGATTTATTTGTGTCCTGGTCCTCCAGTCCAGCAGTGGTGCTTGTGGGATGGAGCGAGAGACACTTGTCCACGAGACTGAAACTGTGAGAACGATGGACTCGTCCCCCACAGATATATATAAATATATATTTTTAGTTGTTAATTGTCTTGCTGCTTCCTCTAAGCCTCCTGTTGATTTACACCGCGGGATTTTTTCCTGGCCGTAAACACCAGTTCAAACTGTATGAATAAATGTGAAAAAAAACTCTCTGATGCAACCTGACTGCTCACATTACACCACCAATATGAACATGGGGAGAAGAAGAAGAACCCACATCAGTAGTGATGCTGAACAACGTGAAACATGCTACTTCGCTGCACAAAAGAGGCAGCGGCGCATATGGCTACACAGTGGGTTTAAAAAAATCATTTGATTTAGCACAAAAAATAATGTTCCAGTCATGATAAGTAGGTGAGATCACGTTTAAAAAGATTTGTCTGTCACAGCTGAACTCCCTTCTAGCAGGTCGACCTCCACTGGATCCCAAAATCTGCTCCATCAGGTCTCTACAACTAATACAGAACCCAGCAGCACCTTCCCAACTTCTCCACACCACCACACTGCTACGTTACCTCCATTGGATCCCAAATCTGCTCCATCCGGCCTCTACAACTAATACAGAAACCAGCAGCACCTTCCCAACTTCTCCACACCACCACACTGCTACGTTACCTCCACACGATCCCAAAATCTGCTCCATCCGGCCACTGCAACTAATACAGAACCCAGCAGCACCTTCCCAACTTCTCCACACCACCACACTGCTACGTTACCTCTACTGGATCCCAAAATCTGCTCCATCTGGTCTCTACAACTAATACAGAACCCAGCAGCACCTTCCCAACTTCCCACACCACCACACTGCTACGTTACCGACACTGGATCCCAAATCTGCTCCATCAGGTCTCTACAACTAATACAGAACCCAGCAGCACCTTCCCAACTTCTCCACACCACCACACTGCTACGTTACCTCCACTGGATCCCAAAATCTGCTCCATCAGACCTTCACAACTAATACAGAACGCAGCAGCACCTTCCCGAATTCTCCACACCACCACATGCTACGTTACCTCCACTGGATCCCAAAATCTGCTCCATCAGGTCTCTAAACTAATACAGAACCCAGCAGCACCTTCCCAACTTCTCCACACCACCACACTGCTACGTTACCTCCACTGGATCCCAAAATCTGCTCCATCAGACCTTCACAACTAATACAGAACGCAGCAGCACCTTCCCGAATTCTCCACACCACCACACTGCTACGTTACCTCCACTGGATCCCAAAATTTGCTCCATCAGGCCTCTACAACTAATACAGAACTCAGCAGCACCTTCCCAACTTCTCCACACCACCACACTGCTACGTTCCCTCCACTGGATCCCAAAATCTGCTCCATCCGGCCTCTACAACCAATACAGAACACAGCAGCACCTTCCCAACTTCTCCACACCACCACACTGCTACGTTACCTCCACTGGATCCCAAAATCTGCTCCATCAGACCTTCACAACTAATACAGAACGCAGCAGCACCTTCCCGAATTCTCCACACCACCACACTGCTACGTTACCTCCACTGGATCCCAAAATTCGCTCCATCAGGCCTCTACAACTAATACAGAACTCAGCAGCACCTTCCCAACTTCTCCACACCACCACACTGCTACGTTCCCTCCACTGGATCCCAAAATCTGCTCCATCCGGCCTCTACAACTAATACAGAACCCAGCAGCACCTTCCCAACTTCTCCACACCACCACACTGCTACGTTACCTCCACTGGATCCCAAAAATCTGCTCCATCCGGCCTCTACAACCAATACGAACACAGCAGCACCTTCCCAACTTCTCCACACCACCACACTGCTACGTTACCTCCACACGATCCCAAAATCTGCTCCATCCGGCCACTGCAACTAATACAGAACCCAGCAGCACCTTCCCAACTTCTCCACACCACCACACTGCTACGTTACCTCCACTGGATCCCAAAATCTGCTCCATCCGGCCACTGCAACTAATACAGAACACAGCAGCACCTTCCCAACTTCTCCACACCACCACACTGCTACGTTACCTCCACTGGATCCCAAATCTGCTCCATCCGGCCTCTACAACCAATACAGAACCCAGCAGCACCTTCCCAACTTCTCCACACCACCACACTGCTACGTTACCTCCACTGGATCCCAAAATCTGCTCCATCAGGTCTCTACAACTAATACAGAACCCAGCAGCACCTTCCCAACTTCTCCACACCACCATACTGCTACGTTACCTCCACTGGATCCCAAAATCTGCTCCATCAGGTCTCTACAACTAATACAGAACCCAGCAGCACCTTCCCAACTTCTCCACACCACCACACTGCTACGTTACCTCCACTGGATCCCAAAATCTGCTCCATCAGGTCTCTACAACTAATACAGAACCCAGCAGCACCTTCCAAACTTCTCCACACCACCACACTGCTACGTTACCTCCACTGGATCCCAGGGACAAACCTCACGACGGGCAACAAATTTCAAACTGGTTTTATATTTTTATGACCAGGCGATTGTGGGTCATGGTCTGGTCAGGAGGGGTGAATCTGTGATCGTACATCATGAACATGGTACCATACGACCAAGCTGGACGAATTATCACACGAGCCGATGTAAAAATGGCTCTAAAATGGTACAGTGTATACCCATCTAGGAAACGTGACAGCAGCTCATTTGCATACCAACAGGGGGAGGAGCATAAAAACAGAGCATAGAGAAAGGAGTGAAAAGAGAAATCTGTCATCTCGACTTCTAAAAGTTTGATTTAAGGGGGCAGAACATTTGATTAATTCATAGTGCCGACCCCGGAACATGGTGGACAAATCAGAGCAAACAGATGATGCACAAATGCTAGCAAAACAGAACATATACATTTAGCAAGCTAAAATACAACACAATACTTACACTGTAAAATATATACTGTACATGCACATAGTGGTTTGTATTATATTATGCAGCACATTTGACGCAGGGATTCGTCCATCATGACTTCGATAAAACCCTTCAGCGGTCGCTGGTTGCTTTGAGGCCTGTGTCAGTGTCGTGATCAGTAATTGGGTGAAAGGAGACTGAACCACAGGGTGGCGGGGGGGTCTGGGTGGATCTGGCACTGCCGTAAATGACTTAATCTCTGGCAAATCCAATGTCCACGTAAGAGATTATGGCGTCCTGTTTGAACAGTGGCATCTTGCTTTTGCCTGGTAGCTCAGCGAATCTCCAGGGTCTTCACAGGTCCCGTTTTTCATGAAAAACCTTTTTTTTATTATTATGAACACCTAAGAACCTGTGAGTTGTAAAGGCAAGTTGCTGGATGATGAGGTAGGGTAAACCGTGAGTATCTCTGCTGTTTTGTGTTTTGTCTTGACATTAAACCTGTTAAGTTGCTCCCTTTGGCAGGGGTGGCAAGTGCAAGCGAGCTTAAGCACAGATTGCTTTATATAGACATCTGACCTCAGCACTTTATACTGTGCGGCACATGATACATGTGTATGTGTGGGTATAAAATATGTCGCTTCATCTAACTTACCCCCAAAAAATTCCCCAGGAACGTTCTTTTTGGCTTGAAAGAAATGGAACATAAAGTATAAGAATAAAACATGCAAGGACCAAACTACCATTTTGGCTAAATGCACCTTATGTCATGTTAATATAGACTTAATTTAACAACTGACAAATGTCAAGTGTGAAAAACTGCACAGAGAAAGAAGTTGATGTGAATAAAAGATGCACTATTATATAAATAATAAGGTTTCCAGAACATGCTGCACTGACAAAGATGCCTTTCTTCTCTGAAATCACTTTTTATTTTGTGTCGATTTGTTTCTAAGACCCTTTCGGTTGGATTGAAATGAACATCACGCAAACCACTTCTTAAATGTGAGCAGTAAATATGAAATTTTTAAATATTAGTAAAATGTGTGTATTAAAAGTTAAATGGATGCGGGAAATAATAAAGTAGAGTAACGCCGTATTGCTTCATTACTTCCTTGGTAGATGCCATATTCGGTATCTATTTTATGTTTGAAAACACATTTAAATCCAGTTGATTTGAGACCTTTGGCCTAATTCACATGGTGTTTCTCGTGTTTCAGAGCAGATTAAGAACATTGAATGGTTGATCACAGAAGGTTTCAAAGCTAATTCATTCACCTAGGCCTTCACAATAGGCCTTGCCTTTTGTCACAGTGACCCTTATACTGAAATTGCAATTGACTCAGCTTCCATGCCAATGTAACCTGGACCTGATGTGTCCCCTTTCATTACTTTAGGCGGTCCCTGTATGGACTTTACCCCTACAAGTCAAGTATGATTGGGCTGGAGTCTCTGGCAGAACCTTCGTCCACATGGGACATAGTGGAGACCATTGGGAAGGGCACCTATGGCAAGGTGTACAAAGTGACCAACCGCAAGGATGGGAGCCTGGCGGCCGTGAAGGTCTTAGATCCTGTCAATGTAGGTGAAAATTAGAGGTGACTTTTCTGCAGTGAGGCCCTCTGGTTCTTGTTTTTTTTCTCGGTTTCCTTTGCTTAACTTGCTTGTTCCTCCCCTATAGTGCTCCGACCATCATGGCAGAGTAAGTGACCATTCCTATTTCATCTTTTCCTTACGTTCTACCCTTTTCACCTCCTAGTTTCTTTCTCTAGTTTTTTTTTTTTTTGATGATCTGGCCGATCTCCATGAACTGAATCAGTGTCAGTAGCTCTGATGTTGACTGCAGCAGCTTGGTGTGAAACAATGAACTTGTCGGATGCTGCTTTGCATTAAAAAGACATTATGTGACTGTCCTCTGATCTGGTCAAGTGCTATTACAAGGGGACCTCTGCAGCTCCATCAGTCCCCTGTGTCTGGAGCGTCCTCCCTCTTCCCTCGCCCTTATACCTCCAATGGGAATTACGTGCTGAGTGACTGGGGTTTGGTCACTGTGACCCAAGAGCAAATGCACTGAAATCCCAAAAAGAACCAACATTCAAGTAGAATTCAGTGCAAAAGACGGTGTTTCAACTGCTGGATGAGCTCATGGCACCAACTTATCAAGTTTTATTGACGATAATTCAATGCGGTGTTTGTAAGGGGTTGTAACAATGTTTCCAGATCCCTGGTTCAGTTCACCATTTAACGATTCAAGCACTAGACCATTTAGCATTTTTGACTCGTTCAACTCATAATCAAGTTTATCTGCTTATCAGTTATCTGCATCTCACTAAATGCCCATCAGTACCCAGAAGGAATTATCTTCAAATGCATTCGGAAAAGCATCATTCATCCCACTAGCTTTATTTTCATCACTCATTTTTATGTGAGAAAATGTATTTCTATTTATTGTAAGTATACAGAAACCTGTTTCCCTTTTTATAAATACTCCAATTACAAGAGCTGGGTGCCCCGTGTGAGGATTATTTCCCAATTTTACAGGCGTTGATGAAGAGTCGAGGCCGAATATACATCCTGAGGTCCCTGTCCAACCACCCGAACGTGGTGAAGTTCTTCGCATGTTCTACAAGGCTGATGAGCGTTCTGGTGTCAACTGTGGCTGGTCCTTGAGGTGAGATGTTCTTGTGGGTGGTAAGAATCCTAGAGGGTGAGACACTCGCCTATGAACCAGAAGACCCAGGTTCAAATCCCACTGACTACCATCGTGTCCCTGAGCAGGACACTTACCCTGAGTGGGTCCAGGGGGACTGTGCCCTGAAACTACTGATTGTAAGTCTTCTCTGGATAAGGGTGTCTGGTAAATGCTGGAAAATGTAAACGAGATGATTATTCATGTACCTTAGTTGTTACCTTTTGCTGGTTTGACCAGAACAAAAATCTACATAACTTGGTCAAACTTGCTTGTTGGCACTTAACTTTGGTTCATGCGTTCCTCTATTTTTGTTAATTCCGTCAAAAAAACAAATGACTTAGAGTGCAAAATAAAATTGGCTCATCAGCTTTTCAAAATGCAGACTTTCTTTGCGCACTACAGGCACTAGACAAAGAGATGAGGAAATGTGTGGGGAAATGAGCGGGTTTAAAGCATAAGTTTAGTCTCCGTTTCACCTCCTCAGCATCCATTTTCACATGTCTCTCTCAGTAATTAAAACGCATCACATAATGGCGGGTGGCCAAAAATTTCAAATCAAATGAACATTTCATTAAAAGCATAACATTTATTAAAAACAAATTTACAACGTTCAAAACACATTTACCAGTCACCTAAACAAAAAAAAAACCGAAAGATCGGTTTCCTAACTGATCATTCACTGCGTGAGCTCGACCGACCCAAGATTTACACCTCTACAATGAATGGCATTCTCAGGCACTGATGCTTTGCCTCTTTTCATCTCCCCACCCGCCTTCATGGTGCAGCTGTGTAACGGCGGCTCGGTTACCGAGCTCATCAAAGGCCTGCTGATGCGTGAGAAGCGTCTGGAAGAGCCCATAATCGCCTACATCTTATATGGAGCCCTGCTGGTAAGGCATCCCCTCCATCTATACCCATCATTACCACCAGCCAAGGGATCTGGCCCTTAGGGGATTGTCAATGTGAAACACAGCGCAGCACACGGTGACACTGTGACACGTGTCCTCTGTATTTAACCATCACCCTTGGTGAGCAGTGGGCACCATGACAGGTGCCGGGGAGCAGTGTGTAGGGATGGTACCTTCATCAATGGGACCTAGGTAACATCTTGGTGTTTCGGGATTCGAACCAGCAACCTTCTGATTACAGGTCTGATTCTTTATCTTTTCTGGGCCACCACTGCCCCCGCTGGCTGAGGAGAGATTTTGTGGCTGTAATGATTTATTGCTCTCAGAAACAGCCGGGGGAGGCTCTAACACACGGAAGACGGCTTTAGGTTGAATGCAGATGCCACCAAACTTGATCCAATCAATGAACGCGAACAGTAGCTAATGCTAAGGCTAACCGTATTCTTTAAAATTGTTGTTTAAAAATGTAAATTCTTTAAATTGTTCTGTTCTTATATCCTTCACTTGACAGGGTCTTCAGCATTTGCACAACAACCGAATAATCCATCGCGATGTCAAGGGCAACAACATCCTCTTGACCACCGAAGGAGGAGTCAAGCTGGTCGACTTCGGTAACTGAGTTCTGCCCACGGCTGGTGTTCCTTCTGCAGGCATTTTGGTGCTTTCTGTTGAGATGGCTGCAGGTTTCGAGAGAGAGATGGTGTTCGGCAGCAGCAGCTCCCCGTAAAATCCTTTTGATGGTGCTGCCGTGCATGCTGGTGTTTTATGGGCCGTGGCTTAACTCAGGGCTATTATTGCTCATTTAAATTGCGCTATTTGATCCTTTGCATATAAAAGGCGGGGAGCTGTTCTGCTAAATGACTTTGCCTCGCCCCTGGGCCTGTTTGTTTCTGCCGAGCTTCAGAAATGAAGTGGACGCCTGCTGCTAGGGGAAACAGCACCCACTTCATTTAAAATGATGATTACCAATTTAGCGCGCATGTCCAAGTTCGCTGCTAGATTATAAATTCACGTTTTTATGTGCATAATAATCTCAAAATCTGTTTTTTTTAATGTGCCTAATTGATATTCTGTAAAATTGCTAGGTTTTACCCAATTTTTGATGCATGATTACATGATCAGGATTTGGAGGACACGGCCACTCCTCATATTAGTCTAGCATTCCCGTGTACGTTATCACACAGTCGGTATGTTTAGATTGGCCATGAATTCAGCGATGAATAACGCTTGTGTTCTGGTCAGGCGTGTCTGCCCAGCTGACGAGTGCACGGCTGCGACGCAACACGTCCGTGGGGACGCCCTTCTGGATGGCACCTGAGGTAGGCCCGCCTGCCTCTTGTTCTGTATAGCGAGCTGTCCTCGTCCTCTGTCTTGACTGGACTTAAATTGGACGTGGGTCTTTGTAAAGCTATAAAGGACACTATGATTTAGGCCAGACATCCTTATCCAGAGCGCCTTACAGTCAGTAGTGACAGGGACAGTCCCCCTGGAGACACTTGGTTGTAACTGGGGTCTGAACCTAGGCTCTTGCTGCAGTGAATGTGAAGTCTTTGTTCCTCCACGACTAATTCTTAACAATAAAGCTTGCTCTAATATTTCAAACTATTAAAGAGAAAAATGGGAAAGAGGCTGTAACATTCACCCTGAATGGGGTGACAAGCATGATATCCAGCCAATCCACAATGTCATTTTCCCAAATGGAAACGTTTCTTGCTGATCCTGTGCTCCCTGCGTACATGTGAGTGCACAGTAAAAAAAAGGATATGCATATAATTTATTTTATTTATAATACATCTATTTTTTATCTTATGGAGTGTGTTTTGTTAGTTGTGAAATTAAACAGAGGGTTCTTCCTTATCATTCCCCATTAAGATTCATTTTTTAATATTCATCTGTTTCCTTGTGTGAGTGTGTGTGCACGTGTGTGTGTGTGTGTGTGTGTGTGTGTGTGTGTGTGTTGCGGCAGTCCCCTCCACGGGTCGCCCCAAGGTTAATAGCTGGGCGCCGCCTGGCCCAGCTCAGTGTTTGGGCAGAAATGAAGCGTGGTGACTGTGTCGGTGGGAGCGAGCTCTGTGGGGCCATTAGAATAAGCTGGTTATAAATCCTCTCACTGCGAAACCAGAGGGTTCAACTGACTATTGATCTTCCCCAAATGAGCTGGACTGCCCCAGTGGACTCATAACCACAGCAGGATATTCAAAGAAAGAACCACTTGTGTCCACATGTTCTAGATTCTGTTGGGCATTTGGATGCAATATGAAGTTATAACATGTTTAAGTTATAACATGTTCCTTAAAAAATGTATAATTATGAACATTATCATCCAGAGGAGTTGATTGATTAGAGATATGGTGTTGAATAATGTTGAAATTCCACCCTCGCCATCTCTCTGGTAGGTTATCGCCTGTGAGCAGCAGCTGGACTACTCGTACGACGCCCGCTGTGACGTATGGTCCCTGGGCATCACGGCCATCGAGCTGGCCGACGGGGAACCTCCCCTGGCAGAGATGCACCCCATCAAGGCCCTTTTCAAGATACCACGGTGAGACAGCAGAGGGCGCCCTTCTCCACGCAAAGACTCAAACGGGTTAATCAATGCATTCGCTCACTTAACACTGCAATAATTGTAATCGATAAGCCCCTCGGTTTCCCACAATGCACCCATATATATATATCACAGATGTGCAAAATGTCTTCCTTTCAAATGTCGAATGCAGACATTTCAATCAAAACCACATACAGTTCTTTCCCTTTTGTTCAAATAACACTGCTTTGGTAAGATTTTTATTTGAACAGAAGGCAATTAATTGTGGGAACTTTGTTTAAAAATTCTGTGCAGTAAGTTGCCTTGAAATTAAGAGTTTTATGAATTTTTACAATCCATTATGGTTTATTTGTTTAACCTGTTCAGAGTGTGTTGCACTCATTTATTACATAATCAGCCATCCCTGTAGCAATAAAATATTACATATTGCATATTTATCATGGGGGTCATATTATGAATAATTTTGGATTGAGAACTTTTCATCCTGTAATAGGAGGACATTTTAAAGGGGCTTTTTCTCGTACTCTAGTGACCTTTCTCTGTCTTATTTATTGAGGATCTTCCTATGGGCTGTCTGTGTACCTGGAATGGGTCTAAATCCAACCATGATCAACATGCAATTGAAATCTGACCTTTATTCCCAGCTAAATCGTGTAATTGTCTGTGGAGGAGGATGTGTCCTTTCCGACGCGGGTTTGAATGAGTGATTAGCCAGCGCCATTGGTCCTCATTCAGAGCTGAATGTTATCTCCAGCACACTGACCCCACCCGCCACCAGAAGCAACACACTCCAGGAAAAGAGAGGAGGAACAAAAGCCCAGAGGTCTGCGGTGACAAAGGCCATATAAGTGCTGAAAAGAGGGCAATTAACCCCCGATGACGTGGAGGCTTATCTCTTATTCCTGCAGTCTCTAATTTACTGTTGAATGGAAATTTCTTGCCTTCTGGCTTTTATCGCCTTGGATTGATTGATTGGTTTTCTCTTTCTCTCACACACACACCTGACAAATGAATTGGTAATAAACTAATCCTGTACATAATATAACTCCTTTTAGAGCCTGGGTGTGGCAACACTAATGCTGAATGGAGTCTAGAGCTAAGTGCACTGGGACCAGTTCACAAGTGTAAGGTCAGAGGCATCATCCAATCCAATCCAACTTTATTTATATAGCACATTTTAACAAGTTTTCAAGCGCTGCACAAACAGACCAAAAACAGAATAAGATGCAACATCAATAAGAAAAAAATCAATAACAAGAACGTTGCCATACGACTAAACTGAAGTCAAATAAGGTAAAAAAACAGAGGAGCACACAACTGACAGTGTGTTAAAAGCCAGAGAATAAAAGTAGGTCTTAAGACGAGACTTAAAACAGTCCGCAGTGGGGAAGTCCCTGTCCCCCCTGGATGTTAGTCAGGCGCCGGCGTGGACATCTGGATGAGGTCTGTCATGTACTGAGCTCCAGTCCATTCAAAGCTTTAAGAACAGACAGTAAAATCTTAAAATCAATTGTAAAACGCACTGGGAGCCAGTACAAAATTGGAGTGATGTGATCACGCTTTTTTCTCCCAGTTAGAAGAAACGGTAAGCGGGAAAGTGAATAGTGACTAATTTTAAACCATTCCAGAGCCGTCCCCCTGTCACCCACCCAGTGTTCCAAGTGGTTTAAAAGAGTTGCGTGGTCCACGGTGTCAAGTCTAGAAGCACTAAAATGGCAGAATCACCAAAATCTGATTCTAAAAACAGGTTGATAAGAAAAGTGCAGACTTGGTGCTGTAAATGCTTCATAGCCTGATAAGAAGATATCAAAATTGACTGTGCTTTTGAAAGGGACTGCAGCTGCTCTAGGACAACTTTTTCCAAAACTTCGCCATTAGTGGACGTTCGAAGATCGGCTATAGTTTGATACCTCTGAACTGTCCATGTCTGGACATGTCTTTTTCAATAAAGGTTCAATTACAGACTCTTTGCAAAACAAAGGCACCACACCAGTAGGCCTATAGTGTCCACACCCCATTAGTTGACCATCAGTTCTTTATAAGATACTGGCTCAAAGTTGCTAAAAGTAAAGGTGCAGACGGTATCAGGGAGTGGATTGGACAGGAGAATAACAATGATAAACCAAATCTTGGCAACTGGAATTTTTCCCAGGACGCACCGTTTCGGTGTCTGTAGCTTTAAATGCTAATGAGGAGGAGAGAGGCGGGACGAGGAGGAGAGCGGCCTGTGGAAGTTGAGGGGCATTTGCAGAAATGATGTTATCAGCACCGTCCACCAACCACAATGTTTGGCGCAGACAGGAAGTCGTGTCGGCGTTTTTCCCGAAAAAAAAAAAACACGACGGAACTAAAAAAATGCTTTTGTGCTAACTTTTACATTTTTACTGCAATGCTTCAACGTTCGACATTTCTGCTGGACAATAGACAGGCTCGGGGAACTCGTATTAAGGGACGTTTAAAAAGAACACAGGGATTACACACCTTTTTTTGGCTCTCACAGTCTCCTTAAGAGTTGATTTGACACGTGAAGCCCACCTGCCTTCTTCTCCGCTCTTCTGCCCGGCGTCTGGCTTCACACTGCATCATTCAGCATTTAGCAGTCGGCATTTCAACATTCAGGAGAGAGTAGACACCGTGTACAGTGTACTGAAATACTGTTTCACGCAGACCCCCCATTTTATTTATTCATATGTCTTATATAACTAAAACTTAAATACCCAGACATGCTGTAAAAAATACTCTGGCGGTGCATTGTGCAGTGGACTAGTTCAAGTATATGTGGGATATTTCCAACAAGATGAGCAGAATGTTGGAACATACTTCACGTGTGTTGTTGTTGAGTTTGTGGTGTTCTGGTGATGTTGGTGTATTGAGAGCTCGGACTGCTTGTGGGAAGAAGCTCTCGCCGTGTCTGGCAGTTACAGTTCTGGTGCTGCGGAACCATCTGCCAGATGGTGGGCGTGTGAAGGGTGGTGAGAGTCCTTCATTATGTTCCGAGCTGGACGGATGAGGTGTTCGCTATCTGCTGCAGGACCTTCTGCTCAGCGACAGTGCAGTTCCCGTACCAGACAGTGATGTAGCAGCAGAGAACATCTCAATGGTCCCTCGGTAGTAGAACGATGTGAGGATGTGAGGAGGGTGTTTGACCTTCTTCAGCTTCCTGAGGAAGTGTTGTTGTTGCTGGGCCTTCTTGGTTCGGAGGTGGTGTTGAGGCTCCAGGAGAGGTCTGAAGTCGATAAACAGCATTCTGGTGTAAGTGTCTTTTCTGTCGAGGTGGGAGAGACTTGTATGGAGGGCAGACAAGATGGATGAGCAGTCTGTGGAGCGGTTTGGCCGGTAGGCGAACTGAAGTGGGTCCAGATTCTGTGGAAGTTGGGTCTTCATGTACCTCAACCAGCCTCTCAAAGCTCTTCATAATGATGGGTGTGAGTGCTATGGGCCGGTAGTCATTGAGGCAGGACACAGTCGACTTCTTTGGCACTGGGATGATCTTGGTGGTTTTGAGGCAGGTAGGTACCACGGCTGAACTCAGCGATGTGTTGAAGATTTCTGTGAAGATGTCTGCAAGCTGGTCAGCACACTCCCGTAGCACCCGACCAGGAATGTGGTCGGGTCCTTCTGCTTTCGCCGGGTTGACATCCTGACGTCTCCCATGACGTCTTCCTCAGTGGCTCACTGATCTTCTCCTCGTTCAACTCGCCTGGCAGGGAGGGAGGGGTCGCTGCTGCAGGCCTGATGAAAGGCGCCCAGGTAGGAGTGTGTGGGGATGGGACCTGGATCAAGGGGACCTCAGTGTTTTAACCTGCCACCTTCTGATTATGGGGCCACTTCCTTTTTTAAAGGAAAGAACTACGACCTAAACCAGTGACAGAACAAGAACTGAATGGAGCAGAAAAGCGTGACTGTTGTGACTGAGGTCACCGTCTGGACCTGTGTGACTTCTTGTGGACGAAGGTGGAGGTTCTCTTTTTTCTTTTCATCAAAATACATCTTTGACTGAGGCAAATCCATCTCTTGAATAGGGACCTTTGGCAGGACAGTCACAGAAAAAACCACAGCACGAGAACACCAAAATGAAATGATTCTGTTAACATGTCATCTGTCCCAAATATATGTTCTACGGAGAACCAGATCAAATGGGGTGCAATGCTGACTTTGGGGTGTCGTTTTTTTATCTGATTATATTTTCTAGCATTTGAAGTCTGTTGTAAAATATTAGCGCTGGAAGATTTTTTGGAAGATTCGTAGTAACTGTTATTACTCCAGTACTTCAGTTGAATTGGACATAGGAAGCCAAAAAATGCCAATAAGTTGTATGGCTTTGGTGGTGTTCTCCAGTCAGATGAACTTCATTTCATCAGGTATTGAATTGTGTTTGCGCTGCTACCAGGCCTGTGTACTAACCTCAGGCCTGCCACTTTCATTATTGATTATATATTTCAATTTGTGATTGATTTTCAGTCATTTGACTGTCACGTGTCCATTTATGATTTCCTTTGCTCCTATTTCATGACTCTGTGGTGAGCAGGGGCATCTCCCCAGCTTCCCACAGCAGATGGAGGAGCCGGAGGGGCAGGGAGGGGGTCCACAGGGGGCACTGACACCATTACTGTCTGCAGCGGACCCCAGAACAGGGTTCCGGTCCACTGCGCACCATATCATTATCACACACACACCACACACACAACTGAGGAGACGCACAGATGGCGGCCTTTTTACACCCGTTTTCAGGCCTGAGAAACTGCAAGCCAAGTCGCTTTTCCACTTGCTTCTTCCAGACCTGCCGGGCGGCTTCATAAGCTGAGTGATGATCGCAGTTTAGAATTAAATGCTCCCATTCATCCCTGTAACAAATATCCATATATGGCGTGTCTGGGCATGGATCAGCGTATCGCCACATCGTTCATGACAAAGTCCCTTCCCAGAATGCTTTGTGCTTTTATTAGGTGCCTGCTCCATATTTAGACCACGGAATTCTCAGCTTCTCAGCAGAAACTGTCACTTTCTCATGTCCTCGTCCCGCCCTCGCCCTAACACAACATTACTGGAGCTCCAGACCCTTCCTTTGAAGACCATGTCACACATCCATCACTGCTTTCCATGAAACAGCGCGAGACTCGAGAACTTATCTCAGATGCGGGTAATGGAGCGAGAGGAACGTCCTGGCCAGATGAATTACAGTTGTATAGATCTGATGTGAGGGGGCGGGGTTAATTACCTGAGCCTTCCACCTTCCACACACTATATTAAGTATATATGGCTCAAATAATTTGGTGCACAAAATAATAAAATACAAGACTTGGGGTTAGTAACAACAGTAACAGCTGAGTGAACTGAATTCTTTATGAACTGTTCTCTACTCCCTGGTTCCGAGATGGATTAAGGGATGATTAGTAAAAACACGCCAAACAGGCTTATTGCGTTGGATGAAGGTCCCACGGACAGAAGCCTGCAGGTCCTTCGCTCTGCCTGGTTCAGGGGCAGCGCTGGTAAATATTATCTGCTCCTGCGCGCTCGTGTGTAGCCAAAGGAATAAGTGATGGATGAGGTGAAGCTGCATTTCTTTTTGCCGTTTTTATCATCCTCTTGTTGTGTATAGGCCACTAGTATGGTGCAGGATGATTCGTGTGGTGAATGTGAGCAGTTTAAAGGACACCACCGTATTTATGCATTAAATGAGTAAAACAAACACTAGTGCACGCTGCATCAATCTGCAATCAATTACAATGATTAATCGCAATCTGCAATCTGCTCATTAAGAAGATCTTTTATTTTTTATTGGTCAAATTGCAGTTATTAAATTAAACTATTAAATCTTGATGTCAGCCCTTTCAAAATGAGCGGGAAGCTCCTCTATGGCCTGAGCCTCTTTCCCAGGTTTTGAAATATTGCAGCATTATTAATCCATTCTTTATCCTGCCTGCTTCTTGTTTTAGAATTATAAAATTAAAGCATTTTGACATCTCAGATTCAGGTTTTCATCATTTTCAGAAAAATCTAATTTAATCCTGATGAATCCCAAGTTCTAATGACCATGTTCTGTAAAGTGAAACTCGGCTCTGGTTTTGTGGAACATTATGAGTGGAACGTTGCAGATGGCCGGCTTTGCTCGGCGCAGTGATGGCGGAGCGGCATCCCTCCCGTAAAATTCCCCTTTCATCCGCTTCCTCAGAAAAGACCTGGAATCTCTATCAACAGTGCAGAAAACCACAGATCAGCTCGCCAGAAATGTCAGGAATTCTTAACCACACACGACTTTCTTCTTGGTGGAGGTTTCAGATGATGTTGTTGAGAAGAAGCCAGCCATGTTTAATCATGTCCGTGGTTATAAACTATATAGACAATTACTAATGATTCACCAGGCCGCTCTTGGCCACTCTGCTTTGTGTTCTTGAGACGTAGGAAAGAAAAAACAAGATGCAATCGCTTTGAATACCTTCTCTTAGATAAAAATCCGACCGAAAGGAAAGTCAGACTTTCACTTATCGCTTTTTCTTCATCTGAGCGAGAGAGACGGCAGTGAGTCGGTCTCACCTTCAACAAAATCTCCAAGTCTTTCAAAATGAACTCAGGAGAAGATTTATCTACTTTCTTACCTACTTTGTTCATTTTAGCTTTTTAAGTGTCTCTGAGCCTCATTTTGAACTCAACATTTGAGCAATAGAATTGCTGCTGAGAGACTTTCTTGCTGAAAGGTGAACTTCCTCCCAGGATTCCATGTGTTTTATATTGAATTGTGAATGAATCTCTGTCTTTATCTCTGATTTTGGTTGGAGGATCAGGTCGTGGGTCAGCGGGTGGGTGTGGCTGCCCCGCCCCCCTGTAATGTTGATTCCTGTCTCCAGTCCAGTAGACCTCGGTCATGGTCTGTTCCCGCAGTGCCGGGCTCATTTTGGATCACCGCTGGTGGACGCCGCTGACAGCGGAGCTGCATGTGGGCGTGGTCCTCAGCCTCGTCCTGGCAGACGCTCCTGGCCAGGCGGCGAGGGGTCACAGTCGTTCCTCATCAGAAAGAACATCGCTAGACCGGACTCCAGAGTGCAATGTACCACGCTCCATGGCTGTGTTCTGTTCTCTGGTAGACAGTCAAGGCCAGAACTTATAAAATGACACAAATCCTGGTTTTCACAAAGTTTGCTGCTTCAGTGTTTTTAGATCTTTCTGTCAGTTGTTTCTAGGGTTTATTGAAGTATAATTTACAAGCATTTCTATACGTTTATTGACTATGACTCAGGTTTATGCAAAGAGTCAATATTTGCAGCGTTTGCCCTTTTTTGTCCTAACATGCTGTCAATCAACTTCGGTCCAAATCGGTCCAAATCCTGACCGATGGCGACCCGTTCCTTCACAATCAGGGCTTGGAGTTTTGTGGGAATTTGGGGGGAATTTTGACCACAAGTTCTCAGTTGGATTAAAGTCCAGGAAGTTTCCTGCCACTGACCCAAAATTTCAATGTTTTGTCCCCCGAGCCACTTAGTTCTACATTTACATTTACAGCATTTACCAGACACCCTTATCCAGAGCGACTTACAATCAGTAGTTACAGGGACAGTCTCCCTGGAGCAATTTAGGGTTAAGTGTGTTGCTCAGGGACACAATGGTAGTAAGTGGGATTCGAACCCGGGTCTTCTGGTTCATAGGCGAGTGTGTTACCCACTA
This sequence comes from Denticeps clupeoides, assembly GCF_900700375.1. Classification (NCBI taxonomy): domain Eukaryota; kingdom Metazoa; phylum Chordata; class Actinopteri; order Clupeiformes; family Denticipitidae; genus Denticeps; species Denticeps clupeoides. The sequence continues at coordinate 17,787 of NW_021629924.1, forward strand.
GGCTACTACCACCCGTTCTCACTTTGTCCTTATGGCACGGTGGTCCATCATGCTGGAAAAGGCAGCGTTCTTCACCAGACTTTTGTTGGATGGTTGGGAGAAGTTGCTGTCGGAGGAGGTTTTGGTACCTGGTTCTACCTGGGTTCTTTATTCATGGCTGTGTTCTGGGGTAAAATTGTGAGTGACTTCACTCCCTTGGATGAGAAGCAGCACCACACATGAATGGTCTCAGGATGCGTTACTGTTGGACGAGATGAACCGGAACTGATCACTTCATCGATGGTAAGATGGAAGCACGTTGTAAGTCGCTCTGGATACGGGCGTCTGCCAAATGGCGTAAATGTAAAATGTAAATGAGACAGGACTGGTGGTGACGCTCATGTCACGTGAACCTCTCTAATTGAGGTTTTTGATGATCTGATGAATGGTTGAATTAGGTGAAATCTTACTAGCAGCAATATTCCTGCCTGTGAAGAGCATTTTATTCAACACAATGATGAGTGCACGTGTTTCATTAGCAGGTAGCCATGGTTAACAGAGGAAGAGCGATGATTTCAAGCATCACCCTCCATTTAAAGCATCCTGTCTGCTATTCTAACAGAATGATCTCCAGCCTTGTGCTCCTCAACACTCTCACTTGTGTTAATGAGAGGAGCACTGAAATGATCTCAGCAGGTCCTTCTGTGGCAGGTCTGAAATCCCGTGGAAATGGTATTTTTTCCTGGCAAAGAGGGACTTTGTAATTCATCCGATCGCTCTTCATAACAGTCTGAGTTTATGCAAATTGACATATAAATTTTTTTGTCAGATAATGGATTTGGAACAGGCTGCAATGTCGTCCCAATTTGTTACAACATTTTTCTTTTCCTCAGCGTATTTTTTTTTAGAAGTTTATTCAAAATTACAGATGTCAACTTTTTAAAAAACACTATAATGTTACAATATAGATGTTTATACACACTATGAAATAATATGACAATAATAACACTTTAAAACAGGACGAAACAGGAGGGTTCATTCTCGCGCTGTTTCTTATATTTTTACATCTTACACTGATCATGATGAATAAAATAATGGACGTGAATTTGTACAGATTTTGCTTTGGAATGATGGGTGTGTCTGGGTGTGCATTGTTGGTGGTGTTGTTTGTGTGCTGAGTTGCTGCGTTGTGGGTGTGTCTCCACAGGAACCCGCCTCCAACACTTCATCAGCCGGATCAGTGGTGTCGCAGTTTCTGCCACTTCATATCACAGTGAGTCGCCAACATTTATTCCGCCTTCTGTACGTGCAAATGTCCTTTATCCTGAAACCAGTTCACTGGAGTAGCTCTGGTTCTATGAGGTTCATTCACGTCTCAGACTCATGGTGGTATATCTCCATTTTGTGTATTTTATATCAGTAGCATCCTGCAGACTGTTTATTAAGGTGCCGCGAATGAAGTTTCTTGAATGAATTCTCTAAATCCTGCACACCTCTCACAGGCCATATTACAAGAGCGCTCATTTCATTACCCGGCCGCGGGTGCTGATGGCCTCGGTTATTTGTGGCCCGGCCCGCTGTCCTGAATTAGAAGCGCTGCTGGAGGTGGAGGCGTAATGCTCATCCAGGGAAAAACCTCGGAACAGAGACGGAAGAGATCTATATATTAAATATAAAACAAAATATGTTCTGCCATATTCAGAGTACCAGAGATGAATGAATGTGCATTTCATTTATTAAAAAAAAAAGAAGCCATGTAACCTTTTTTCTTCTTTTTTTTGGCTTAAAGAAAATAAAGAGTACCTTACGGTATTTTACCTCCTTTTAAAAGCATTACTGTGCCGACATGCTGCCTTGATTCGATTTCCAGACTCTGTCCAGAGCTGATTATTTCTAGTTTGCGGCTTGCATGGTAGAAATAACAGAAGCGTCCTGTCATCCCTCCATCCAAGTACTTCGCTGAAAGAATGCGTCACTTCATTATTTTGAGGGATAAGAAATCTGCCAGCAGCGCTGCCCTCAGATTCGTCTTCAACGTCAGCGTGAACTTCCGCCTGGAGTTCAAGAAAGCGGGCCAGGTATCAACGTGTAAGGCTGATGTGATGTGCTGGGCTCTTAGAACCAGCCATTAAGAGGTCATGCTTGGGAAATGGGACTTGTGGGGTTATCAGGTCAGAAATAATTCTCCATAAATAAACCCCAGTCTGCGCCTGTGCAGCAGCACAATGTTACAGAGCATGCAGCATGTTATCAGACAGCACAGGCTGTTTGTGCCCACACACACACACACACGTCCAACACACACACACACGTCCAGACCTCAGTGTGTGTACATAAGGTGTGTGTTGTCCACCATTGTCACAGATAATGAATGCATCAGTCAGAGCCGTAATTGCACATCCAAATCAGTGGGCTTTTTGTATCAGAGCAGACCTGCTGTTCCGTATAATGGCCTGACGATGTGACACTGGATGCATTCTGGGAATTTGTTTCCTGAACGCACAGTGCTGGCAGTGGGATGGTTAAAGAGCACAGTCTGATTTATTGATTTATCTCAATATGTACAGTAGTAAATCCTGTGATACAGAATCAATACGTTGCCATGACAACGAGATCGTGCATCGCAGGATTCTGCCGGACTTAGTATGAATATTAGCTCCTGTGCATTTCATGATGAGTGCCTAGGAGAAGAAAAGGAAAGGGAAGGAGAAGACATCACCATCGTGTGAGTTGACATCTGTCCTGTATTTCATGGATTAACATGGATGGACCATTGAACATTAACTGGAAGTGTCACGATGGCTGGACATGGTGAGGGAAGCAGGACGCATACGCACGACGTCACAGGACAGGGGTTTAATACGTAATAAACCGGACAGGGGAACATCACCAAGCAATGGACATGACGACAAACAGACACAACAGGAGAGTTTATACAATGATACACAGGTGATAAACAATTAGGGAACATTACACAGGACCAACATGAAACTCCGGATCTGGAGTAACCCCTGCCGGACTGGATCATGACAGGAAGATAAGCAAGGCAAACCACACACACACACACACCACACACACACTTGATGAATTGTGCTGCTGGGAGCCATGGTAATGGGAGAGTGAGAGAAAGGTGGGGTGAGGCACCCAGGATGGAGAACTAGTGAGTACCAAACCAGAGACCCTGCACTAGTGACGAGGAGAAGGGAGGTTAAAAGCTGTTCGGGATGTACAGGTGACCTCACACACACACACACACACACACACACACACACACACACTGCCAGACTCTACCTCTGTATTTAGCAGATTACTGAGCTCAGATCATGCGTCTATGCTGTTGTTGTGTCTGAATCTTCTTGCCATTTTTGACATAGATTAAAATAGTTTTGTATATCTTTCTATATTCATAGTTTTACATCAGCCATTACATTTTACTAGTAGCTCTAATGCACTGTTTTACACTAATTCTGTCAAGGGTCTGGGCCTCTTTTAGCATAATTCATCTCATGATCCTTAACATGTGGTCAAGCAATATTCATATTTACTGAAGAATTGGTTTTAAAATATTTAGATTGTACATTTTTTTCCTGATTTCATTTTGAAGGAGAAATGCTTTTGATGATTTTCAATGATTTGACATTTATCATGACAATTATTTATATTCTCATTTTTTTTCATGATGACATTTTTGCAATATTCTAGATAAATAGGTGATAAAGTGACTCTGGCAGGCGCCCTGATGAGAGCAGGAGACGTTGAATTGTAAAAACAAAATAGTTTAAATATGCCCAATAAAATTGTTGTTTTTTTATTTTTCAACTATGAATAACCGTGGGTAATTTATGGAGCATCATTGTAGTTGTAGATAAAGGCCGGCGTGGGGCATCTGTGCAGTTCGCTGCGCTCCAAATCAATACAAGCCCAAACAGCAGCTTGGAAATATCAATTCAAAGAATTGTAATAAGTGTTGTTCTGTGTTCCGTGTTGAGTGGTTCAGTACATGCTGCTGAATTGATTGTGTTGTACAATGTGTGGTAAATGTGGTGCAGGTGTCTGATTAAGGACTTCGAGGAGACGGCCGTCTGTCACGCACCTCCTGGAGCACCCGTTCATAAAGCAGGCCCACGGCAAAGACAACGGCTCTCCGGCCTGCAGCTGTCCACTCTCGTCCAGGAGCAGCAGGAGCACGGCTGCAGGAGGAAGACCAAGTAGGTCCCATCTCTCTCTCTCTCATACACACACACACAACACACACACACACTTATATACATATAAATATACACACACACACATATATATATACATATAAAAATACACACACACACACACATATACAGAACACCCCTCTCACACACACACACACACATACAACTAAATATACACACACACACACACAATATACATATACAAATACACACACACACACACACAATATACATATAAAATACACACACACACACACACAAATATACATATAAATACACACGCACACCACACACACACATAATATATAACATATAAATACACACGCACACACACACATATATACATATACATATAAATACACACACACACACACACATATATACATATAAAAATACACACACACACACACACATATATACATAAAAAATACACCACACACACAATATATACATATAAATACACACACACACACACACACATATATACATATAAATACACACACACACTCATATAACATATAAATACACACACACACATACATTTATTTATGTGTAATTACACACTCACACACATACATTTATATATGTGTACATACACACTCACACGCATACACACATATGGGGATGAAGACTTGATTATTTTTGGTATTACCCTGGAATCACATATTCAGTGAATGAATAATCACAACAGCAAATTTTGGCAACAATTCAATAATAACATGAACATGAAATATCATTATCAGAACTGAAAAATGTGTGTATTCTGATGCCTAGTTTGCCATTATTCTTGTCTAGTGTCATGAATGTATGAATGTTACGCTTCATCATGGGTCCTGTAACAATTGACATGCAACACAGACATAAAACATGTTTTTTTTTAATCAGAGCATCTAGCATGTTCTTGCAGCATATTCCTTGTCTGTAGTGATCAGTACATTTTGGGAAATGGCGCCAGGCTGATATGTTGTTTGAGCTGTCAGTCCAGTCTAAAACAGCTACTGTAGCTCACGCTCATCAGAACTAGACCCTGGAGCAAAGTTCTAGAGGATTCCAGGCCTCTACAAGCCACGGCCTGTTTATGGGCGGCTGGTCTAATGTGATAAAAGCGCACAAAAAAAAAGCTTGAAACCTCGCAGCTGCTCCCGGTTCACCATCGGCCGGTTGATGTAACGGTGCCGGGCCCCGGCTCCTCCAGCAGGGGGCAGGATTTCGCCTCCAGCCGCCTCTGCAGCCCATTGTGTCGGATTGGAAAGCGAGGCGCTGATTAGGGGCGCGGCGTGAGCGCACCGAGACCTATTTGATGTGAGTGTGGCTGTGTGGACTCACCCAGATTATTAATAACTCCCCGGTCCCGGGGGCGGGACTGCGGGGCCCACGATAGGGAGACATTAGGGCACGCGTTCCCTCGCCATCAGATTAGGCCAATGAGGGAGCCTGGCTATCCAAAAGTATCACAATTTAATTAACTTCGGCATCGCTCTCTCCGGCCATTCAATCATAATCACAATAGATGAGAGCTCCATCAGAATCCACCACCACCTTATGGAGCGATTATGGCGCCATCTTAAGCTTCACAGTCTTTTTATACTCTTCTCTTCCCTTTTATTTCAACTCTTTTAAACGGTGCAGTGCATGAAGTTGAACTACTTTTGATGAATGATCTGTTCAAGTTCACACACATCCACACACACACTTCTGTTGGGTAGTGAATGAAGGGACCTCTTGACCTCTCTCTGTGTGTGTGCAGGCAATGAAAGGATAAACACGCGTAAAACGCTGATTATTGAGAGCTGCCCCAATGACCGATCTGGTGAACTTGGAGGTCTTGGACGAGGTTGAGATGCCAAGTAGTTCATAAAAGCATGAAAGGCGAACGTTTCAGGATCCGTGCAGATGCATTTGTTGCATGATCATTATTGGTTTGCAGGAAATAATCATCAGCCACCTTCACAAGCGGTACGATGAGCTGCAGATCTACACGTACGTGGGGGACATCCTCATCGCGCTCAAACCCTTTCCAGAGCCTCCAACCTCTTACTCCCCACAGGTAGCGCCTTCGTCCAAGGCCGTCCCCAACCTGCTCCTCATCCTGCCCGCATTCTTCAACGAGCAGGAAAGAAAGTTACTCGTCATGGTTACACACTCTTTTCCCACATTTCCCCCCCAAAAAACGATCAAATCTCAGGGCTCTCGCTGACTTGCAAAGTACATGAAACTGGTCCGAAGCTTTATGGATCCTCCAGACTCTAAGCACCCATGTAGTTATAGTATTTATAAAACCAGAAGTGCTGAATAATAAAGGTTCGGTTCCCTTAAGATGCAGCAGAAGTTGGCCAAAAACGTGAAACTTGTCGGTAGAGTTCAGTTAGGCTGCTTTCTCATCTCCAGTTCTCCAAGTTGTACCATGGAGCGAAGCTCTCCGACAACCCCCCACACATCTTCGCCAGCGCTGACGCTGCCTACCAGGGCATGGTGACGTTCCTGAAAGACCAGGTAATGCTCCAGACACCTTGCAAGGTTGGGGTCGTGTGGCACCTTTCTACGTTTCTACAGGACTTTTGCTCTTGTTTAGTGCATCATCATCAGCGGAGAAAGCGGAGCCCGGGAAGACGGAAAGTGCACATCTGATAGTCCAGCATCTTACCTTCCTGGGAAAGGTAGTTTCTTCCTCTCTGTGCGCCGTAGATTGGGGGGGGATCATATTTAAAATCAAGTTCTTGAATCCAGGCCAACAATCGCACCCTGCGGGAGAAGATCCTGCAGGTGAACCCTCTGGTGGAAGGCCTTCGGGAACGCCTGCAACCGCCATCACGACAACTCCAGCCGATTCGGCAAGTACCTGGAGATGAAGTTCTCTCCCACCGGGGCGGTGATGGGAGCCAAGATCTCCGAGTACCTGCTGGAGAAATCCAGGGTCATCAAACAGGCCACGTGAGTCGCAGTTTTCCTTAAAATAGAAAACTTCGTAATGCGCTTCCCTGCACCAAAGACGCTTTTTAAACTTCCATCCGCAGGGGAGAGAAGAATTTCCATATATTCTATTACATATAACGCCGGCCTTTACCACCAGGACAAGCTGAAAAAGTGCCGCCCTCCCTGACAAGACTCCTCCCAGGTAACTAACTCCGTAACTAACTAATTACTACATAACTAACGAAATAACTAAAGTTCTACTACAACCTGTTAGGACGTACAGTAGTGGCCTAGTGGGGCAAGGAAGCCTGTCATGGTGCCCACTGTCACCAAGGGTGATGGTTAAATACAGAGGACGCGTTTCACCGTGTCACCGTGTGCTGTGCTGCAGTGTCTCACTTGACTTGATGAAAAGCAAGGTGAATAAACTGAGTGGCGAGGCTAATGACCACTGAAATGCATTTTGGGACGGTAGCTGGTTGGTAGTTGCGGTTGCAGCACAATAAATATTAGCTTTAAAATAGTTTCAATCTTCTGATGTGACTTCAGATACATTGACAGTCAGAATGGAAAGTCATGCAGGACATCATCTCCAGTGAACCGTATAAGGAGCAGTTCGACGCCATTCAGGACTGCTTCCGCATCATCGGCTTCACCGAGGAGGTGAGCTGCACCCCCCCGGGTCACCGAAATGTGCGCTCCGTGTTCAGAGCGTCTTTCCGCCTGTTCTCAGGATGTGGTGTCGGGTGTACAGGATTCTCTCCGCCATCCTGAACACCGGAAACATCGATTTCGCCGCCATCACCTCCCAGCACCAGACGGACAAGAGCGAAGTGGCCCGATTCAGAGGCCTTACACAGCGGTGCGTTGCGTTAGTGTCGCGCCGCTTTCTGCCGCCTCTGTTTGCATTGTGTTGCTGGTGTTTTCAGCGGCGACCTCCTCAGCATTCAGTCCGGAGGAGCTGCAGGAGGCGCTGACCTCCCACTGCGTGGTCACCCGCGGCGAGACCATCATCCGCACCAACACGGTGGACCAGGGGCCGCCGACTGCGGGACGCACATGTCCAAAGCTCTGTACGGCCGCCTGTTCATCTGGATCGTCAACCGCATCAACGCCCTGCTGCAGGCCGGACGCCACCATCTGGTGAGAAGGACATTTCACGCCTTCTGGTGTTCTGCTACCTATTTTGACCTGTTTTCACACATTCAAACAAATACAAAAGCTAATAACATAATTGTATCTTTCATACAAATGTCCTTTCTAGGGAGCCCTGACCCTTTATTAAGCCTGAAATATGTTTTTCTCGCCATTTCACCATATACGAGTCCATGCGGAGAGACGAGATTGCGACCGCTTCAGCCATTCACAGTGTGCAAAAAGACAAAAAAAAATGACAAGGACATTGTGGACTTGTGGACATTGTGCACAAGGTCGAGACGACCTGGACACACCAGGTGGACAAGTAGCAGCAATCTGAGATATTATATCAGTGTAGGGATGTGTTTAGTAAATAGTGTATTTGGTATATGATATGCTATGATAATAATGGTGTAGTACTGATATGAAAAGATATGATAATATAAGAACAGCACAGCAGCAAGCTAATTTCAGTTAGACTAAATAATTATTAAACCATTCCTTGACAAGTATTTTAGTATTTCTCAGTATTTGTATGCTTTTTTACATTACTAATGGCAGAAAATTCAGCCTCGACGTTCTTTTCTTCGTTTCTTTTCCATCACGTTCTCGTTCTGTCAGGCCTGGTGACCTCTGCCGAGCGCAGAATTCTAATGGAGACTGCAAAGACAAGAAAAAAGCCCAGGTTTTATAAATTTTTGATACCAGATGCATCTGGAAAATTATATTCAGATGATTAAAAAGGACTTCAGAGGCGGCGCAACAGGCCAGGCATTGATCCAAACATTCTTCTCGGAACGTGATTGCGCCGACTGTCAGGGATGCCGCGGTTGTGACGTCTTCCACTCCAAATCATCTGCACCTTGCTCTATTGCCAATAATAACCTGTTATGCACAGAGGAAGGTGACCTCCAACCAGCCTGGAGAGAACAGGGCAGAAGAGAGAAATGAGATCAGTGCTTGGATTTTCATTCAACTCCATCAGGACAATTATGTTTAAGAGATTCTGTTCTGGCGGAAAATTGCGTCCTAAATTGTCATAATTACACAAATTATGCAATTAAACAGAAGTATGAATCTGTGATAGTGTAATTCAAGAATACTGGCAGAGGTCCTGCTTTTCAGTTATAAAACGACAGTACTAGACGTATAATAAAATAAATCAATTGGAATTAAAAAAAGATTTTTAAAAAGCCTGCTTTTAAATATTCTGATTTGAAGGTAAGGAGGGATTCCATAATTCCATAATTAGGGACCAGTTGGCTACAACCGTAGCCCTCCCCAGATGACCTTGATGGCATATCTGGGGTCTGGAGAGTACGACTGTAGGTCAAGTTCAAGTTGAGCTTTATCATCATTCCAGCTACATGCATTTTAGACAGAACATAGTGAACCTGGTGCTGCATGTAACATTTAACAACGTTACACACTGACATAAAGTGACCGTGTGTGACATCAACAAACCGGCCACATAAAGGGCATTACAAGAGTAGGGCATTACATTTCACTCGGACAAAGCACGTAGACAACAGAGAAGACAGAGTCGGCAAAATGAATAATGAAGGTGCCGAATACTGCTGATTGAAATGTTTGTGGACATTAAAGAAGTAGAGTGTGTGTGTCAGTGGGATAGAGGCAAGTCCCTCGGGTGTGTGTGGTACGAGATGGCCTGTAGTGCAGAAATTAAAAATCCACGGCCAGGTATAAAGGTTTAATCCACGGCTGAAATGAAGATGCTGAATGGTCTCCTCCCCCTTGCTGTGTGCAGCGCTGCGGAGAACGGGATGAACGTTGGCATCCTGGACATTTTCGGCTTCGAGGAACTTTGCGAAGAACTCCTTCGAGCAGCTCTGCATCAACATAGCCAACGAACAAATTCAGTTCTACTTCAACCAGCACATTTTCGCCCTGGAGCAGGTCAGTGGCTTGTTCAAGCTCTTCTCTTTCACATTCACTCTGATGCCATGGCCATTTTTACATACTTTTCAGCGTAGAAATTAATTAAATTGCATGAAACTGCCGCCAATAAAGTTTCATCGTATGACACAAAAACAGGGTTTGTTACAGATGTGTTCTTGCTGAATAAAATGACCTGAGAAACCTGTAGATAAAACCCCGCGAGCTGAAGGTGGACAGGACGTCCCTGTTCAGTCATGTAGTGTTGATCTGTGGGATGGTTGGTCAGATGGAGTACCAGAGTGAAGGGGTTGATGCCAGCCTGGTGGAGTACGAGAACAACCGGCCCATCCTGGACATGTTCCTGCAGAAGCCCATGGGGCTGCTGTCCCTGCTGGACGAGGAGAGCCGATTTCCCCAGGCCACAGACCAGACCCTCGTGGGTAAGACAGATGAAGAGAGAAATATAGTATGTAGATTTTTCACACTAAATATTTATCATTTAGTAATAGCTAACATAATTTAATATGTTTAGCACCGGTCAAAACAAGACTTTAATGAAAAAGATATTAGAATAATGATATTTTATGGCAAATAAATGCAATACTAGAAGATGAAAACATGTGTCACTTCTCCCACTTGACCCCAAACAGACAAATTTGAGGACAATCTGCGATTCAAGTATTTCTGGAGACCCAAGCGAGTGGAGCTCAGTTTCGGAATTCAGCACTACGCCGGGAAGGTGAGGAACCTGACCAAAACATCTGAAGACATTAGATTTATTAGGAGAGTCATTGCAATTTATTATTACAGCAGACCTGCTCAACATTGTAATTGTGAATATAAAATATCTTATTATATATCTAGATTATATATCTTAAACCAGAAACACATTTATAATAAATATACAGAGCAACAGCAGCATTACAGGACGTGCTCTGTGTCTAGAAAATTCTATTAAAAAGGATAGTTATTACAGTCATATACAGTCATATTTTGGTAGAAAACATAAATAAAACCACAAATGATTTCATGTCTTTTTATTTCCGCTCAGGTCCTGTACAGTGTGGACGGGTTTCCTAGAGAAGAACCCGCGACACCCTTCCCGGCGGACATCGTTCTGGTGCTGAGAACCTCCGAGAACAAACTCCTCAGCAGCTCTTCTCCAGCCCGCTCCCAAAACAGGTGACGTGCTGTGGGGTCGGGCGGGTCATGGAGGGGTCAGGGGGAGGGGCTTGGGCCATTTGTGCCCTAATTGCGTTGACAGTTTGGCGGGTGTGGTGGCCTTTGTTGGCTTCAGATGATTCCTCTCTTTCGAATGTGGGTACAGTATGGAGCTCCTCCCCTCAATCCCCTCAGTGTGGTGTGTGTGTGGGTGTGTGTGTGTGTGGTGTGTTAATCTCCTGGCTCCTTTATCTCTCCCAGGGGCTCAGCTCTGTTTTATTTTTGTAAGCCGCTCCCCCCTCCATCACCGCTCACCGCCTATCTCTCCGCCGGGATATTCCGGCGATAAGGTTTCCCCCCACATTCCCAGGGATGAAGACGAGCGGCATTTACAGCTCAGGAAAGCAAAGCAAACTCCCCTTTGTTGTGTGCGGGGGAGGTCGCTAATATGCGAGCGAGGAGGCCGCGGTCACCGCGCTGAGCCGAGCGCCACACGTGGGCGGGGACGCTAATGGAGTGTTTAATTGTGAGATAGGCGTTTGGTGCGGCGGCCCTTGCTTAAGCCATATTACCGTCTTCACTTCCCCCGCTGCCTACCAGCAAATAATGGAGCCATTTCAGAGGCAGAAAGAGCATTTTCATTTGTTGTCCTGGCTGAGCTTCCATTAGAGAGCCATTTATCTGTCCTCCTCAGGGCGAGAGAAAAGCTCTCTCTCTCTCTCTCTCTTCTCTCTCTTCTCTCTCTTTGTGTTACAGTGGAGACAAATAGTTAAACTGGAAAAAAAGTGAGGAATTGTCAGTGGTGTCCTGGCTAATGAAAGGAGGATAAAAGAAGTGATGCCCCGTGCCAGCTCATTTCCTGAAACGTGTATGTGGGTATGATACGGCGATGAGATTGCTCCTTTTGTTGTGTGTGTGTGTGTATGCCTGCATGTGTCTATACACGCTTTAGATAAGATCAATTTTAATTTTCATTGTCACTTCTTGAGGAACAACAAAATTTAAGGTGCAGGTCGATTCAGTGTGAGAAGTCTAGAAAATAATACAGACCTAAATAACCATAAAATAGTAATAAACATAATATATACAAATTACAAAATAAGTACAACAAATTACAAAGATACAAATTGCTCTGGATTTTGTCTTTAGTCTGATGTCCTGTTTTTATTAACAATGCAAATACAAAATGGAAAATATGCTTTATGGAACTTCACAAAGTCAATACGTAAGAGGTGGTATTTCGGGGAGAATTGATAAAAAGAAATTTACATTTAAAATACATGATGTGGAAAGAGAACAAATGAACATTTAGTCACATAATATTAATTCAGTTGGTAATGGACCACATGATGTAAATATGTAGGCAGGCGAATATTTACATTTTTGTGCCTTTAGTGTTTGGTGACTGGCTGGGCCGTAGTAATTTACACCAGAAATATCACAAATCATTCCACTTTGTGCGAGATTGAGCCCTTCCACTTTAGTCCATCTTCGTCCAGAATGAAACGTGCTGTTTTTTGTCCTTTTCATGTAATTTTTCCTGCAGATATGGGTGTGAAATTAGCCCGATCTGCCCGATCTGTTGGACATGTGTGTCTCCCCGGTGTGCTCCGAGGCCGTGGTGAGTGAGAGGTGTGAGGGTCAGAACTGCCACTAGGGGGCAGTGGGGTTGATGCCTCTCGATCCCGGCTCCCAGCAGGGCTATTAACCTGTATGCCGCATGCAGCTCTCAGGAGTTGGTGGTTCTCTGCATTTGAGAAAGAACAGCCTGTTGTTGTTCCGCTGCGAATGAAACGGACTCTTCCCCCCCCTCTCTAGAAAGGCTTTGAACTCCTGGGAAATCAACAGCTTACATTCCCGTGGGTGTATTTCATTATTTGATACCACTGGATGTGGCGGAATGTGTTCACACCGCATTTCTTTAATTTATTAAGTTTTTAATATGAAGCGGTGAACAGGCGAAGCAGAGAAGTGAAAGGACAGGCCCAGCAGACTGGAGGGGGCTGGTGTGTGGGTGAAGCCCTGGGGCTGGCTGGGGCCCAGGTGGTGGTGTTTTGGTGGGAGGAAATGGGATGCATTTGCATGGACAAATTCCTCCAAGCCGTGAAAACGTCCCCAGGATCAGTTGGATTGTGATGTGTGACTTGGCCAGGTACGCTTGGGCCCCGCTGGGGTCAGTGGACTAAGGCCTGGAGGGAGTGTGTGTGTTTGGGGTGTGGTGTTGTGTCTCAGGCATCCACAGTCTCAGCAGCATCCTGTGCCATTATGTAATGCATTTCCAGAAAGTGCGTGTCACTGAAATCTAGATTCCAAAATAAAGTCAGCTTTGCTTCCCAGAGGTTGTGGTTTAACGCGGTGCGTCCATCTGGCCAACTTCAGGGTTTAAGAGTGAAGAGTCAGGGAATGAAACTTTTCTAGGAATGAGATCTTTCAAAAACCCTGCATGCACGGGTAGAATATCACAATATTCAAACTTTACTGATGTTTGTTGTGTTTATGTATTGCTTATTGCAGCTGATTTGTTTTCCCATTCGTGCAGAAATTAGGATGAGAAATATCAAATCTTTCAACATGGATGTTCTGACAGTCCAGTAGTAGAGGAGGTTCAAATAATATATTTAATAACCAGAACTGGATCTCCCTCCCTCTGCAACTGGACCTTGGACTTCCTGACTGAGAGACCTTCAGTGTGTTCAGATCGGGAACAGCATGTCCAGCACCACCACAATGAGCATTGGAGTTCCTCAGGGCTGTGTGCTCAGTCCAATGCTGTTCACCCCTGCTGACCCACAACTGTGTATCGATGCACAGATCAACCATCATGAAGTTGGTGAACGTGGTGGATCTCATCAGCTAGAATGATGGGCAGCGTATAGATGAGGGACGCGCAACAACTGATGGACTGTTGTAAGGTCAACAATCTGTTTTCTGAACATGGACAAAACAAAAGAGATTATTGTTTGACTTCAGAAGACACGGAGGGACCGCTCTCCACTGAACATCAATAGATCTTGTGTGGAGATCATCAAGAACGCAAAGTTCCTAGGTGTTCATTTTAGGAGGAAACTCTCCTGGACTCCAGCTCAACACCCAAGAAAGCTCAGCAGCATTTCTACTTCCTGAGGAATCTCCCAGCACCCATCCTCACCGACCTTCTACAGAGGGACCTTTGAGAGCATTTCTGACCAGCTTCATTACTGTCTGGTTTGGGGAGATGCACCGTATCAGACCGCAAGACCCTACAGCGGATAGTGAGGACAGCTGAGAAGATCATCGGAGTCTCTCTTCCCTCCATAGCAAACAATTTACCACACCGTCAGGAAACCACCAGCATTGTGAAGGATCTGCACGTCCCTCACATGCACTCTTCACCCTCCAACCATCTGGAAAAAGACCCTCACTGCCAGACTCTGCAACAGCTTCATCCCACAGCTGAACACTCAGGAACCGACACCCCTCACACAACGTTCCATTTTATGCGCAGAAATATTTGCACTATTTGCTTCGCACATTTATTTCTGTTTCATTTCACCAGTTCCGCACTGTCTGTTCCCCTGTTGGAACTTCATCACGCTGGTCTTTCTCCATCTCATCCAAATTCACAGCATAAAACCGAACTTGGAGATGTAGTAGGCGTGGCTTCGCAGTTCTTCACCTGGATTCTACATTTTTTATCCATGATTTACGTCTTTCGAATCCTCTGAAAACACTTTAAAAAGTGGCCCGTTCGGACCACCAACGTACGGGCCTTCTTGTTTCGAACCCCCTTCCTGGTAAATCTCTGCGATCAGCATGTTTTCCGGCGGCTCTTCCGCAGTGTCGGGAGCAGGGCTCGCGTAAGTCTCGGAGCAGAACATCGCTTTATAAAGCCGCAGTGTGTAGCATCGCCCAAAGCCAGTCAGCCGCGGCGCTCGGCCCGCGATTGATCTCCCGCCGACTGTGACGGGCGGAGTGGGCGGGGCCACTGCGGCGGCCTGGGGTGTGAAGGGTGGAATAATCCCATTTGCCCGGCTGCTGAGTCGAGCTTCTAGAATAGATGGCATATTTCTTTTAAAAGAGGGGGGGAGCGAAGCAGGGCAGGCCGTGGAAGGGGGGGGTTTTGATTGTTGCCTGCGATGACAGCTCGATCCCCGGCCTGTGAAGAAGAAGGCGAGTGCGCCGAGGTGTCACATGGAACGGCGGATTGCTTTTTAATCCCGCCACATTGACTGTTCTTGTCAATAGAAGCCCGGTACGACTGCCAGCTCCAGGTTTCTTTCTTCCCCCCGTTCCCTCCCTTCTTCTCCAGCATTTTCAAAGTGAACGCACCAGATGCCAAGGAGCCGATGCCATGCCAGAAGCGGAGAGTCATCTCCAGCCGTGACCGACAGGATGACCCGATCAAACGTCCTGCCTTTCACACCGACACTCACACGTCCGATACGTATGCGGCCACGCCACTTCCTGCAGTCGAGGGGGGGATTTAGCCCGTGAGTGAGCGAGCCAGAGCAGTTGACGGGGGATAAGAATTTGACACTTAAAAGTCGAGCACGAAAACCTCGTAATACTTAACATTCTGCAACGCAAGACACGTTCACGTCGCTTTCCGTTGTTCCCCAACATACAAACTTTTAACACGGTTTCGTCAGGCAGGTTGATGTTTTATTGATAGGCAGCTGGGATATGGGGTCAGTTGGAAAGCTCACGTTTTGATCTACGCTATTCTTTTAAAACCCACAGAGGCATTTTCCCACAGTTTTCCCATAATCCATTCACGTCAGAGCTGGTGCTTCATTGTAAAACTAACTTGTTCACCCTGTCTGCTGTACGTTTGGTCCATTTTGACATTTGAACAGAAAGGTGTGGAAAATACGGGTTAGAATTAGGGGAGTTGAAATTGAATCTCAGAATCGATGCATCGCAATGCAGAAATGGACATTCTGCATCAGTGTCGTGTAGAACATAATGGATTATTTCATATTCACGTTGTTTAGTTAGAGGCAGTGGCGGTAGTGACCGCTCCGGGTAGGAGTTCGAAACCAACGTCCTCTGGCCGTTTTGCCGTTTCAGTTTAATGCTCGTCGCGGTTTACATCCGTTACATCCGGCCAGGAAACGACCGCGCCACCAACCACATGCTGTTTAACGCCTGTGTGTCGGAATTTTGATGGTCCAGATATGATAAATAATTGTTGTGTTTTTTATTGCGCTTTTCAAAAATGGTGGTCGATACCTAAACTGGAAAAATGAGCCTTTCATTAGAAGAAAGTGTAAAAGATTTGGAGAAGCAGGGGTACATCACAAGTTTCCATTTATATATCGATTTGAGGACCAAATGTCATGCAGAACATAATGGATTATATCATATAGAAATCCAAGGGTCCACCTAGTGGCACAATAATGTTGGTTCTGGAATGCAGCCCATTGCTTCCCTGTACAGTATAGTGGAGTGGCGGCGCCATGAAAGTTTGGCTGCTGGAGAAATAGAATTTGCAGCGAGCAGCGTTATTTGGCACGTCATGGCCGGCTGTTGGCCCAGTAGTGTATGAACGCAGGTCATGGCGCGACTGCTCACCACGTACCAGAGTGTGTTTTCCTGAAGGTGTGTGGCACATCTGCGCGTCTATTGTTTATTCATGGGACAGACTCTTTGAAATGTGTTAAAATGCTTCCCACTCATTATAAAAATCCTGCCACCCATGGATTAGGACTTTGATGTCACCAATCCTGCTTCAAAGCCTTCTTTCACTCCTATTAATCACAGTTTAGCCTCTGAAGACCACAGCCAGAGAAAACATTTGGACATCTTGTGCTAAAAAAACCTTCCGACTGCCGCGCATATGCTAGCTCGGGTTCATATCCGAGCCCGGTGTGTGTTGTGAGTGTGTGTGCTTGTGTAAGCATGTGCTCGTATGTGGCGAGAGCTGCTGCAGGGGCTGCTTTATAACCCCCGCCCCGCACAAAAACCTCTGCACTTCCCTGGAAGTGGCCCTAAACCTGCAAGGCTTAACTTCAGCGTGAGGGTGTTGCTTCGCCGCAGTTCAAGTTCCGTCATGGGCTAATCTGGCTTGAGAAATTAAAGCCCCGTCCCCAAAACCTTGACAGCAAATCCGACCCGCAAATCTTGCAGATGCAGAAATTTAAAGCTGCATTTCTTACATATTCCCGGAAAATGGTGACCGTGTCAACACAGCTGTGTTGTTCACTGTCCTGCTCACATGTAGGTGGTCGTGTCCGCCGTGCAGGGCGCACACGTGTGCTCACCAACGCGTCGTTCTCTCAAGTTAACCCACAATGCACCCTGGCTGGGCCACCACATGAAGCGACAGGCCCACGTGACACCAGCCCTTTCAAAATGAACGGGAAGTGTCTCATGTTGCAGCCTCTGCCTCATTCCCACACTCGTCTCTGTACCTCAGGGCCCGTCCTCATGAGGAAATCCGGTTTGGCCTCGCGTCAAACATGGACACCACATTTCAGGGGACGCAGAATGGCGTTTTCTCCTGTGAGGACACCCGTTTTACAGAAAAGGATTCTTGTGTGGACGGGGTTTTAGTCTTAAGAAATGATTATTCGCGATTGGTTCATTATTGTTGCATGCAGAAAGGTAATTTTGATCAAATGTCCTAAACTTTATCTGTCTCCTGGACTGGAGTATTGATGTCTTGGCCTGTGAGTTGATATGTAAGACTTTTGTCCTTCAAACTGCAATTGCGTGACATCGAGATTTTAAGGAAATTGAAGCACCTTAAGAATGAGCAGCGAATGGACAGCATGTGGAGACATGTTGTAATGCCAGGTGTGTCCTTCTCATGATCACACCACCCAGATCCCATCTGAAGGGCTGAACGGGGTCTCTGTCAGGTCATCGGTGGGGACTAGTGTGCAAACACTGACGCCTTGTTCAGCAAGATGTTTGGGAGCTTGAAAGAATGGATGAATGGACGGTGTCAGATTGTTCTGAGTGAACTGATGTTTCTGTGTTCTGAACAGAAATTTGGCCACGTCCAGAGCAAGGGTCACTGCAGCTTCCCGGTCATTGCCCCCCCAGCTCAACACTGGACGCAGTAAGGTGAGCATTAAATAGCACACGTCAAAGCCAAAAAATGGCCAACTTTACTATAGCTTCTTCTTCTTTTATTTTTGGCTGCATCAACCGTCTCCATTTCTTTCCTCTATACGTTGTCCAAGCCAACTCAACCTCCAACCCTGACTGTTCCTGTAAAGCACTCATCATTAATCCCGTCCATCAGTCCCAACATGAATCTCAGCATCTTTTACTCGGACACCTCCTGCTCTTCATCCTGTCAGTGCCACCATCTCCAACCCATATAACCTCGCTGGTGTCACTCTTGCTGGTCCCCGTCTGTCACTATATCCACCCTGCCTGCACTTTCCTCTTTCACACTTCACACTGCTCTTCTGAATACTCTCCTGACCTTCCTCATATATATACTGATTTAATACTCATATCATACTATTTAATAACTGGATATATAACTAATATGCTCTTAACTATTCCTAATAGTTTATGCTGATTCCAGCTCAGTCATATTTATGATAAATCCTTTTTGCTTTTCCTTGTTTGTCCTACGTTCGGTTGTCTGGACTGGCCTCGTGCCTTGTTGTTAGTGGGTGGGGTCGAGTGCTGTAATCCCACCCTTTATGAGATTATCCCAGATCCCTCATCAAAGGGTCCCCGCCGGCTGGTGAAACAACACGCATGCACAGACGCTGGAAACCAAAAAAGCGCGCTTTCATGGCTGCGTGCCTTTTATTAAACCTGGTCCATAAAGAACCGAGGAGCCGTATTAATCTCGTTTTATTTACCACGAAATTCAGTCCTCGAATGTTTACTTCTTACTTCTGAGGAGGTTTTTAATAATAGTTGTGGGGTAAATGACTGGTGTCATGATAAGAAATGTGCAAAAATATTGTAAAAAATGGCGTACTTGTATATGAAAGTGAAGTGATTGTCACGTGTGATACACAGCAGCACAGCACACGGTGCACACAGTGAAATTTGTCTCTGCATTAACCATCACCCTGAGTGAGCAGTGGGCACCATGACAGGCAACCCGGGAGCAGTGTGTGGGGACGGTGCTTTGCTCAGTGGCACCTCAGTGGCACCTTGGTGGATCGGGATTCGAACCGGCAACCTTCTGATTACGGGGCCGCTTCCTTAACCGCTAGGCCACCACTGCCCCTGTATTTGAAATAGATGTACAATCCCACAGCATCTCATTAAAGTGCATGTGCAACTTTATTACATTATATGTATGTATACACATGCTCTATATACATACATAATGTTCTGCATTATGATTTTTTTTATCGTATTTTTCCTCTGTTTTGTCGTTTGTGAACCTCTGTGTTCAGTCTGCTAGGAACCTGCTGAAGGTAGGGGTGCTGAACGTTGCCCTGGAGCCTCTGGTCCCTGTAGAGCATCCGTAGATCTGATCTCCTGTGCTGCTCACTTGTCTACCTGAAGTCTATTTCAGAAAGAAGTCTACATTAAAAAGTTCATAAAACAAATGAATTTAGTATGAGTACTTGCCTCTAGACCGTAGTGGCTCCTCTACCTTGTGCTTTCTCCTCTGTAAAGCTGCACTCATCTCCTCTGTCTCTGATTCTGATGTTCCGCATATTAATGCCCGGCGTGATCAGAGAGATACAAATACGTTTCCTTCTGTGGATTTTACCTCTCTGATCACCACAGCATAATGACATGGTACATCGGCTTGTGATGTCGTGGCAGCCGTGTGGCTGGTGGAAAGTTAAACTGGGTCAGGGTTAGACTCGGGCCCTTGTTAAAGCACCATGATTGAAAAAGATGTGGCGATTTCGACCAGGAAAAGACTCCAATTAAAGCGGCGAATCAGTGCATACCTTCAGTACAGATGCTGCGAAGGAATAAAATATTAAGGTATGCACTTTGCTCTATAGACGCGTCCATGAATTATTAACCCTTCGTTAAATTTGACGGCGCCGACAGCGGAGCGGACCATTAGGGTGTTTATATTGTGTCCTCATTAATACCTTGTTGGACAGAGAGGCCTGGATTGAAATGGCAGGGCCCATTATGCGGCCTGCTGTTCATAGGCAGAGCTGCCGGGCAGAACCTTCAGAGAAGGGATATGAATGGATAACAGAGCATGAAATATAATGTCTGATTGTTTTTTTGGTTATTTTTTTAATCACACCCACACACACACACATCTGAGAAACAATCATTGCGTCTAAAAATATGACTGACCTGTTTAAATAATAGTAGGTTACATTTGTATAAATGACCTTTTTAATTTAGCTAAAAAGTGCAATGAATATATCGTAGCTTATATAGCGTAGCGTATAGCGTGAAGGTTTTTCCAAAATATTTCATTTTGGATTTGAATTTGTAAGGTGGACACCATGGAGATGATGCGGCACCCAGACGAGACCACCAACATGAGGAGACAGACGGTGTCGTCTTATTTCCGGGTGTGTAGCCCCGCACTTTAACTTCTTTGGAAGAACAGTCTCTTTGCCCTGACCCACATCGTCCCTCCTCAGTACTCGCTGATGGACCTGCTGTCCAAGATGGTGGGCGGCCAGCCGCATTTCGTGCGCTGCATCAAGCCCAACGACGACCGGCAGGCGCTGCGCTTCAGCCAGGAGCGGGTGATGGTGCAGCTGCGCTACAACACCGGCATCCTGGAGACGGTCAACATCCGCCGCCAGGGGTACTCCCACCGCATCCCGTTGAGGAGTTCGTGAACAGGTGAATGTCCACTTTATTCGGGACACGTGTTGCTGCAGATTATGTGATATAGACAGTAAGTCATTCAGATTCATATTATCGGGTGATTCGTCATATTACCTACCTACCGGCTCGACCTGGACCGACCTTTCGAGCGCCACGAGTGCTAGACTAAGAGGGAAAGGAAATGTGTGGGTTTAAAATATGATCACCAGCTGCTCGCCTCCGTTTCACCTCCTCTGCATCCATGTTTGCATCTGTCTCGCTGTAGTTAAAACACATCATCTGACGACAGTGGTTGAGAATTGCAAATGAAATTAACATTTCATTTAAAAAATGAACATTACAACATGTGAAATAGTTTTACCCATCACCAAACGAATTTACAATGTTTGTACGTATGCTCTGAATCGCCAGAGAAGCGTGATTTTAAGAGCGTTACAGAGGACTTGTGCAGACTGCACATCTTCTGTGGATCTGGAACTGAATACACAGGACTGAACCAGAAAATGCTGCAGGGTGGAGAGTCGTAGCTTTGCCTTCTTCTCATTTTGAATCATATAAATGCTTTTATGGCTCGGGAGATTTATTTTTCATTTCATTTACAATGTTATTCCAAAGCTACCCTTTACAACGTGCATGCAGAGAATTGATATTATTACTTTATTTCTGGTACAGAAACAATTACAGAGGTCAGATGTTTCCTGGAGTTCTTGCACACACCGCAGCAGGGATTTTGGGGTTCCAGCGGTTGCTGCATGACATGGAGTTTCAGCTACTCTGTAGATTTCTATTGGATTATGGTCTGGAGACTTGAGATGCTTTTTACAGAGACACTCCTTAGTTGCCGTGGCTGTGTGTTTCGGGTCATTGTAATGCTGGAGGCCCATTGACCCATTATTGATAATCTGACTGAGGTTGTCAGCCAAAATCTTGCAATACATTGCCTGTCCATCCTTTCCCTAGGTCCACACTCTACTCATCCTGACAAAAAGCCCCCACAGAGCATGATGTTTCCACCCCAATGCTTCACGGTTGCAATGGTGTTCATACTAAAAAATTCTATTTTAGTCTCATCTGACCACATGGCCTTCTCCCATGCCTCCTCTAGATCATCCAGATGGTCTCTGGTGAACTTCAGGCAGGCCTGGATATGCTGGTCTGAGCTGGGGACCTTGTGTGCGCTGCAGGACTTAAGTCCATGACAACGTAGTGTGTTACTAATGGTAACTAATGGTAATGGGTCCCAGCTCTCTGTAGGTCATTGCCCAGGTCCTCCTGTATAGTTCTGAGCTGATTCCTCGCCGTTCTTATGATCATTGACACTCCACAAGGCGAGATCTTCCATGACTTTTCATGAAATCTTGACTTTCAATCCATTGTCCTGGTGTCCTTAAACAGCTCTTTGGTCTCACACATAGTGGTAGAGATCAATACAGGTTAACAGTCTGCATGGTGGTGCTGGTGTCTTCCTCTTGTAAGTCACTTTGGATAAAGTGTCTTGCTAAGTAAAGTAAAGGTAACGCGTGGAGGACATACAGTGGGGCAAAAAAAGTATTTAGTCAGCCACCAATTGTGCAAGTTCTCCCACTTAAAAAGATTAGAGAGGCCTGTCATTTTCATCATAGGTTTACCTCAACTATGAGAGACAAAATGAGAAAAAAAAATCCAGAAAATCACATCCGCTGATTTTTAAAGAATTTATTTTCCAAATTATGATGGAAAATTAGTATTGTAGACCTGCACAAGGCTGGGAAGACTGAATCTGCAATAGGTAAGCAGCTTGGTGCAAAACATGTTTTATATTCTAGTTTCTTTGCTCTGGTTACTGCTTTGCACACTCTTGGCATTCTCTCGATGAGCTTCAAGAGGTCGTCACCTGAAATGCTTCTCCAACAGTCTTGAAGGAGTTCCCAGAGGTGTTTAGCTCACCCCAAACCATCTGGACTGGGTTCAGGTCCGGTGACTGTGGAGGCCAGGTCTCCACTTTTGTTAAGTACAGAACTCCACATGTGTTCATTCATAGTTTTGATGCCTTCAGTGAGAATCTACCAACGTAAATGGTCATGAAAATAAAGAAAACACATTGAATGAGAAGGTGCGTCCAAGCTTTTGGCCTGTAGTTTATGTATATATGTGTATATATATATGTCATATATAACGTCACATATATAATGTCAAATTCATATTCATTAAGATAAATCTAAGGGTGATCAAGATTTTTGATGCCTTGACAATGGTGTGATGTAAACTGTATAAAGTTCATGTGTATAGAGCAGGTAACCTGATTTAAATTTGAACATTACCATCAAAGGCTCCTCTGATGTCGTTGACGGGGGGCACTCTCAGGATTTACCATCAAAGAAATAACAGGTATGAACAGGAATTAATATGAGAGACGGCTCGTTGAAAGGGAGAATCAAAGACGTTTTCTCCCCCCACTCCTTCCCCTAAAACATGACTGCTGTTATCGGTGGCCGGCGTTGAATACAGGCCCGTATCTGTTCCCCGCTCCCATCGGGGCATGTTTGTGGCTGGCCTCAGACAATGGAGTATAAAGATGGGGATGGAGAACAATGGCCCCGTATTTACAGCCCAAGTGGGAGACTTGAGAACACTTGGTGCATTATGGGACTTCTCTGATTGCTGTCTCGCTGATATCTGCTTATGAACCTTTTAGTCCGATAATGTGGGTTACGCCACTGTTGTGTTGCATAGCCATGTGCAGAGATCCCTCGATTTGTGTTTTAAAGTTTAAAGAAAGTTTAAAGAAATGTGTTTCTTTCTTTCTTCTCTCTGCATGTTGAATTTTAGGGTTCTTCTGTATATACTAACGATTTTATTACATATTAAGACATCTTCATTAAGCGTTTATTAAAATGATATGCATTTATAAATGCAAGAGACATGTACAAGCATAAACATGTGCACGGTTCAGTGATTGTATGATTGGGTAGTTTATTAAAAGTATAAAAATAAAGTGATATATTGCTTGTCATTAAAAGTAAAATGTTGATTGTGGCTTTTAACCATGCTACAGGAAGTTATGGTGTTTGAAATCTGGTATATGAATATGGTGTCAGGAATCTCTTTTTCTCTCCTACATACACCGGTCATTACCGACTTTATAAAGTCCTTCTTGTATTCTTTCTTGTTAACACACAGAGCCATTGAGAAGTGAGTCTTTTTTAAACTAAGTGACGAATTCGGATCCAATTTTTCATGCTGCAGCAATGTTTTCTTTTTCCCTTATTTCTCAGTCAACATGCTTGTGTAAAATTGAACATGTTCTTTCTATTGTTCAATAAACCGCTTTTGATCAATAAATCACATTTGAAACAAAATGACAATACAAAAATGTCCAGTTCATACATACTATTAAATAGTATAGTAAAAGGGAAGAACTTAACATCTAATCGGTGTTTAAATTCACAGGGTGATAGTGGCCTAGTGGGTAACTAGGTAGTATAGAGGGTGGTAGTAAGCCTAGTGGGTACTAGGTAGTATAGAGGGAGGTAGTAGCCTAGTGGGTAACTAGGTAGTAGAGAGGGGTGGTAGTAGCCCTAGTGGGTAACTAGGTAGTATAGAGGGCGGTAGTGGCCTAGTGGTAACTAGGTGGTATAGAGGACGGAAGTAGCCTAGTGGGTACTAGGTAGTATAGAGGGTGGTAGTCGCCTAGTGGGTAACTAGGTGGTATAGAGGGTGGTAGTAGCCTAGTGGGTAACTAGGTAGTATAGAGGGCGGTAGTAGCCTAGTGGGTCACTAGGTGGTATAGAGGGGGGGTAGTAGCCTAGTGGGTAACTAGGTAGTATAGGAGGGGCGGTAGTAGCCTAGTGGGTAACTAGGTAGTAGAGAGGGTGGTAGTAGCCTAGTGGGTAACTAGGTAGTATAGAGGGGCGGTAGTGGCCTAGGGGGTAACTAGGTGGTATAGGAGACGGAAGTAGCCTAGTGGGTAACTAGGTAGTATAGAGGGTGGTAGTCGCCTAGTGGGTAACTAGGTGGTATAGAGGGTGGTAGTAGCCTAGTGGGTAACTAGGTGGTATAGAGGGTGGTAGTCGCCTAGTGGGTAACTAGGTGGTATAGAGGGTGGTAGTAGACTAGTGGGTAACTAGGTGGTATAGAGGGCGATAGTTGCCTAGTGGGTAACTAGGTTGGTATAGAGGGTGGTAGTAACCTAGTGGGTAACTAGGTGGTATAGAGGGTGGTAGTAACCTAGCGGGTAACTAGGTGGTATAGAGGGTGGTAGTAGCCTAGTGGGTAACTAGTGGTATAGAGGGCGGTAGTAACCTAGTGGGTAACTAGGTGGTATAGAGGGTGGTAGTAGCCTAGTGGGTAACTAGGTAGTATAGAGGTGTGGGTAGTAGCCGGGTAAAGGTGGATGGTATAGAGGGCGTAGGAACCTAGTGGGTAACTAGGGGTATAGAGGGCGGTAAGTAGCCTAGTGGGTAACTAGGTGGTATAGAGGGTGGTAGTAGCCTAGTGGGTAACTATTGGTATAGAAGGGTGGTTATTAGCCTAGTGGGTAGGTGGTATAAGAGGGCGGTAGTAACCTAGGGGTAACTAGGTGGTATAGAGGGGTGGTAAGTAGACGAGTGGGTAACTAGGTAAGCAATAGATGGTGGTAGTAAGCCTAGTGGGTAACAGGTGGTATAAGAGGGTGGTAGTGTCGGCCTATTGGCTAACTAGGTGGTATAGAGGGCGATAGTAGCCGAGTGAGTAAATGTGGTGGTTATAGAGGTGGTAGTAAGCCTAGTGGGTAAACTAGGTGGTAATAGAGGGCGGGTAGCGAGGTGTAATAGAGGGCGGTAGTAACCTAGTTGGTAACTAGGTGGTATAGAGGGCGGTAGTAACCTAGTGGGTAACTAGGTGGTATAGAGGGTGGTAGTAGCCTAGTGGGGTAACTAGGTGGTATAGAGGGGCGGTAGTAACCTAGCGGGTAACTAGGTGGTATAGAGGGCGGTAGTAACCTAGCGGGTACTAGGTGGTATAGAGGGTGGTAGTAGCCTACCCTCGCCTATGAACCAGAAGACGCAGGTTCAAATCCCACTTACTACCATTGTGTCCCTGAGCAGGACACTTAACCCTGAGTGTCCTCCAGGGGGGGGACTGTCCCTGTAACTACTGACTGTAAGTCGCTCTGAATAAGGGCGTCTGGTAAATGCTGTAAATGTAACCCTAATTATGGATAGGGAATGACATTGAAAGAGACCAAACTAGATCTATATTTCTAGATGTATATTTACCTTTTTTTCAGATATTACTACCTCACCCTTCAGGGCTCACCAGATGCCAGAACCCATTCGAGAGAACGTCAGCGCCATCCTGCAACAAACTAAACTGGAGAGCTGGGTTCTGGGCAGGACGAAGGTACGAACACCTCTGATTGGCTCAGACGGGTCAGTTGCGCTGAAGCCCAGAGTCCGTATGAAAGAGCCGTTTCCCCGCCGCTCGGCTGCATACAAAACAACGGCTCGTCTTTGATTCCTTTTCTTTTTCATCGTGGCGTGAAGTGCCAGGAAAAGTAAAGAAGACGGGTGAAATGAAAGCTGTAGCGCCGCCGCGCCGCGTTCCCTGTGATTGTAATTGAACAGATTGGCAGGGCATCAAGCTTGTGGAGAGGTTCAAAGCCCGGCGCTCCGCACCCGCCAGCTTTGTCGGCCACCCGTTCGCCGGGAGGTGACGTCAAGTGTCTGTGTGACAGGTGTTCCTCAAGTACTACCACGTGGAGCAGCTGAACCTGCTGCTGCGCGGCGTGATCGGCCGCGTGGTGCTGATGCAGGCCTACACCAGGGGCTGGCTGGGGGCGCGGCGCTACCGCCGCCAGAGGGACAGGAGGCACCGAGGGGCCACGCTCATCCAGGCGGGTCAGCAGTGTGTGTGTGTGTGTGTGTGTGTGTGTATAAAGGCTGTTTTGTGTGGGAAGCAGGTGTGGCCCCTGAGACTGTAACAGTAGGTGTAGGGGGGACAACAATAGCAAAGGACAAGAGTTTGATCAGAGACCCCCATTCAGGCCCATCCACCTCTGGCCCGCTGGGGTAATTTCCAGTTCTTCGCCCGGGACCCTGGGGGGTAGAAATGCTGGTCGGGCTCTTGAGTGGAGGGGGTAATAAGCCCTCGGAAGTCCCGGCGCAGAACTGAGACCTTCTTGTTTGTGTGGGAGCTGGCGGGGGGGGAGCAGGGGGTGTAAGTGCTTCCACCTGGCCCTCCCCGGGGTTTGAAGTAAGGTCCCGTTTCATGATTGATCAGTAGGTACGCCATCCCTCTCCCCCTCTCTGCAGCCTGGAGGGGGTACTCCGCCCGGCAGAATGTGAAGCACATCAGGAGAGAGCGAGAGGAGGCGGCCGTCCGGATTCAGTCAGGTAACGGCGACAGGGAGCTGCTCCACCCACCATTTCTTTATTCCAGATTAATTACATGCATATGTCATTTTTACAAGATTCATATCCCAGAAGTGTCCAAATTGCAAAAGTGTCCAAATTTTTTTAGTTTAACGCAATCAAAGAAAATACAAAAAAAACCATTACAACAACCATTACAAACATATAGCCAACATCAGGGAAAGACTACTTGAATTAAAAAAGTAGTTTAATTTTTCAAGATGTACACATGCTTAAAAATTGAAATAAAAAGAGGCAAAAAAAAAAAAAGTGCAGACATGCTGAGCATTTGAAAACGATGATTTATAAAACTTTAAAGTAAGGAAATACCTTTTTGATCTATAAAGAGGCAATAATTAATGAATAATGCATAAAGATAAAGCTTTTGAAAGTTTGGACAGCATGTTTGGTGCCCATGTCTCAGTAGAATGGCGCACGCTGAGATCCTTCTTTCTTATTGTCTCCCACCACCACCTTTCATCTGGTTCCCAGTGTACGGCAGCAGAGGGGCTTTATATCCACTTCCTCTCCCGTCCTCCCTCCATTACTTCACCCTCACATACCAGAAACAGGGCGCCTCTTTATCTCAAATGTAAATGAATTCTCGATGGAGATGAAAGTGGGCACATTAACCTTCCCTCCCTCCCTGCTCCTCGACTCCGAGGGCCGGGGAGAGGTGGGCGGAGCGAGGGGCGGCGGCTTGTCCCCCCCCCCCGGCGCCGGGCGGAGATCTGTGGCCCCGCCGCACGCCTCGGGTGGGTGTTTCACCGTTTAATCCCGCTGGTAAACAAAGCTGCGGAGAGAGTGAAGCTGAGTTTACAGGGCCGTCCACATCCGAGCTGTGTGTGTGTGTGTGTGTGTAGGGGTGAATATGCATTGTAGCATGCCGTGTGTGTGTGTGTCTTTCTTTATGTCCTCGTCACTTGTCAAATTTGACTGAAAGTAAAACAATTAGAACAAAAACACTTTTTTATTAGCATTTTAATGTATTTTTTCTATATTTGTCCATTTTCATATGTAGGGGTGAATATGCATTGTAGCATGCCGTGTGTGTGTGTGTGGGGGGGGGGGGGGGGGGGATAAGCATGCATTGTAGCATGCCGTGTGTGTGTGTTATGTCCTCATCACTTGTCAAATTTGACTGAAAGAAAAAAATTTTCATCCCAAATAGACACATTTTGCGGTGTCTATTTTTTAGTTCTCTTGTGTGTGTGCGTGTGATGGAGTAGAACGTAACGCTTCCTCTCCAGCACGGCCGCCATTGTTGCGGGAGGCGCGGCGCCGCGCTCTTTGAGGTGGGCGGCATTTGCATTTTTAAAATAAACACGCGCCTTTCAAATGCATGAGCCTGGCGGCCCCCCTCACATGAGAGTCGCCCTGGGGAGTCCACTCACCATCGATCAGATGAGGCCCAACAATGGCGGCCCCTCCCCTCTGCTCTTCCTGTGTGTGTGATCTCGCGGCGGGACCAGAACAGAGGACACAATGGCCCGTAGTTGGGCTGAGTTGTGCGCCCCGAGGGGTCCCTTGGAAGTGCCGAAGGTTTCAGCACGCGTGAAAAAGCGGCGCCGCGACCTTTCATTCGGCTTTTAATTGGAGAAACACTTACCCGAGTTCAAGTGCAGGAATGTTTCGCATTTCTTCACCTTTTGAAATGTGGGGGTTCGGTTTACACAGCGTCTCAGAACTTGAATTATCTCTTGTACGCAACTTGCTCGCCAACAAATGGAAAAAATGTCGTTTACAGCTTACAGAGGGCCACCGGGTCCGTAGACAAAACGGGCGTCTTCAGCGACCGCCGACGCCTCTGTCTCCACCGGGGTGAGCTTCCGCTCTCACTGCATCACATACATGATCCCAACACGTTTACTAGCTACGCCTGCTGTGTAGACGCACCGTGAAGTGGACAGTCACAGGGAGGGACGGAGGAATAAAACAAAATGGAATTTACATTTGCCATTTTACAGTTAGGACAGGACAGGACCGGACAGGACACCCTGTCACTCATCACTCATCAGCCGCGTGGCTTGTTTTATTACCGGTTTTCAGGTGGGACAGGACAGGACTGGACCGGACAGGACACCCTGTCACTCATCACTTTCAGCCGCGTGGCTTGTTTTATTACCGGTTTCAGTTAGGACAGGACAGGACTGGACCGGACAGGACACCCTGTCACTCATCACTCTCAGCCGCGTGGCTTGTTGTCTTTCCCGTTTAAGTTTCTGCAGAAACACCAGAGCCCCGCCCCGTCCCCGTCCCCGCCCCTCACACCCACCTCCCCCCTCTTTTATATCCTTTAATTAGTGTAATAAATATCTTTCCAGCGAGGGAACACCAGGCGCTGCCCGCAAATGAGCGCCGAGCTCTGGACTGGGCTCCAGATGGGGAGGCTGATCGTGGCTGTAGTGAACACACACACACACACACACACACACACAGATTTACATTTACAGTATTTACCAGATGCCCATATCCAGAGCGCCTTACAGGCAGTAGTGACAGGGACAGTCCCCCTGGAGACACTCAGGGTTCAGTATCCTGCTCAGGGACACAATGGTAGTTTGTGCTCTTCTGGGTCATAGGTGATGGACGGATGTGATTGGCTGGCTGCTCTGGGTTAAAATTTCATAATGCTTAAACCTGTGTCTTTTATTGTAACCATAGTAACATCACAAATTAATGCAAAATAGCAGTTAGTACCTTTCTGGCAAGATTATTGCCACTTTTGTGTCTGTATTCATTTGATAGAACTTCACAAAGGCTAATAACAATATAAAAGGTGCGTGCTGTGTGTCATCAGCTGGCACCCATACATGTTTACTCTGCACTTAGGAAGCCGTTTGGTGTTTTATGGCAGTGCGATGTTCTCCAGATGTGGGCCTGACGTCAGGGTGTATGGCGTTCCACGATCGGCCCACAGACCGTCCACAAGGCCAAGAGGCGCGGGAGTCTGCAGAACATATTTAGAATATCCACAGAATCAGCTGTTCATTGTGTTCAGAAACTGATCAGGAGTCCCTGTCATCTTTTTAAAAGATATATATATATATATATATATATATATATATATATATGAGAGAGAGAGAGGGAGAGAGAGAGAGAGAGATTGTGGCATATAATTTGATTTGTAATTTAAATGTATTTGTAATTTTAAATGTAACCATTTTGAAAAATGACGTGTCCGTAGCAAAAGCGCTGCAGCAAGAACTTTTTTCCGATACATCAACATATTCTACTGAAAGTGGACTTTGTCTCACCCATAAGGCCAGTAAAGTACGAGGTATTTGTACGATGCGAGTAATTATATCAAATTTTCTGTATTCAGCTGTACCGCCCAAAACTACTGCTCAGGCCGCGAGTGGGCGTGGTTTCGTGCAGGGGACGTGACTTCGGGGGCCGGTATAATTAAATCCTCTTGCCAAGTTTACATCGCAGGTCTAGTCCATATAGTCCCTGGACTATTGGACTGCAGTGATTCTGCATATTTCTGACCCGACATCACGTCAGGGGACGTGAATTACAATGAGGATCTTGTTGCAGTCGGTGGGAAATGTTAGCCGGCAAGTGAACATTTTGTCCTTGAAGTTTTATGCGTTGGAAGTATTAAAAATGTATGAGGGTAGGGGCTCGAGCGACTTTGACAAGGAGCAAAATGTCACAGCCAGACAGCTGGGTTATAGCGTCTCCAAAACTGCTGGGAGTGCAGGCTGGCTCATGTTGTCTGGTCCAGTAGAAAAGGGACTAGAAGTCCATGTTGGTTCTGATAGAAATGGGCATCACAGTTCTCACAGTGAGGCTGGTAGTAGCCTAGTGGGGTAACACACTCGCCTATGAACCAGAAGACCCAGGTTCAAACCCCACTTACTGAGCAGGACACTTAATCCTGAGTGTCTCCAGGGGGACTGTCCCCGTAACGATGGACTGTAAGAAATGTAAAGATCATTCTAATGAAAGAACATTCACTTTGAGCTCATAACACTATTGTGTTATAGTGGAGGACTTGAGACATGCGAGACGTGTCTCTGCAGGGGTCTGACATCGATATTTGGCTCGGAGGTTCGGGCTGTAAATTTAGCTTCATGTAGCTGCAGACCCACTTCCTGTTGAGGAATGTGTGTGGAATTATGCAGAACGCGTCATCGTGACTCATGTTAAGGCGCCTTAATAAATCTGTGGGCCTTTTATTTTTATCCTTGTTTATATCATATTTCTCCGAGTGAAAACTTCGAGCAGGATATGTTTAATCAGCTCTGGAAACGCTCCATATAGATTTGGTCTGACGTGGACCGGCCCGTTTTACATTCCAGTGCTTACCCAGACCCATCAGCCCTCCGTTCCTGCTCTCCCTCCTCCCGGCAGTGGGAGTGGTCACAGTCACAGCGACGCCCACTTTCACGCTGTAAAAACGACGAGCTCCGCCCCCTTCAAAACTTCATTACACTTCATCTTCAGGGTAGTCCCTCCTCTCCAGAAGTACAAATAACGATTAAACAGTCACTTCGTTCTTTCTATTCATTTCTGTAAATGTGTTGTAGGACATGACATGGAGTTTTATTCCTGTGGTTGCGGTAGTGCGGATATTAACTTTTCCCATCTTGTCTTCTTTTTCAGGAATGTCCCAATCAGAAAGGAAAACTCTCAGGTCAGTCGAGTCCAAGAGAACACAAGCTTGACAAATTTGTCATGGCAAAAAAATGAAAAAGGAGTCTCCTTTACCAGACTGAAAATTGTGAACCCAAAGTGATGGACCCACAAATACTTTGCAAAATGTCTAATTAATTACCTTTTTAATCGATTTTTTATTTGTAGTGTAGAACATATTTAAATGAATAACTCCACATGAAGCGTCCCTGAGACGCGTCCACCACCACCAGACAGATCTTTTCT
>NW_021629925.1:0-50023 GCF_900700375.1 Denticeps clupeoides
TTCTTTTGTATCTTGGTTCATTTGAACTGAATGTAGCATTTAAATATATTGTTTATATAATCCTCACACTACAAAATCCTTGGTGGCGGATGTGTGAGTCAGACACAACATCTCACCAATGCTTTATAAGTGGGGATGTAGCTCAGTGGTAGAGCGCATGCTTCGCATGTATGAGGTCCTGGGTTCAATCCCCAGCATCTCCATGGTGACTTCCCTTTAGTGCAGTAGTCTCTTACTAATTTTGTTTAGAAATTTAGAAGTAGTTGAAACCTCTCTGTGACATAGTGAAAGGCTATCAAGTTGTGGTCCTTAATATGTAAATGTTGGCCATCATAATTCATGTTTTGCAAGCTAGGATCATGATCCATTTCAAACTTAACACTTTGAATTTTTTTATAGAGTAGTTGGAGGGCAAAAAGGTAAAATGAATAATCTAAAAAAACAATGCATTGTCCAATGCGTCACAGAGCCAAACTTGGCCTATGTACCTTCTTTTGTACCTTGGTTCATTTAAAGTCAACATAGTAGTTAACAGTATTGTTTATATTATCCTCTCACTAGAAAATTCATGGTGGCAGATGTGAGTCAGAAACAACTTCTCACAGCCACCTTATGTGTGGGGATGTAGCTCAGTGGTAGAGCGCATGCTTTGCATGTATGAGGTCCCGGGTTCAATCCCCGGCATCTCCATGGTAGTTTCTCTTTAGTGTAGTAGTCTCTTACTGATTTTGTTTAGAAATTTAGAAGTAGTTAAAACATCCCTTCGACATAGTGAAAGTCTATCAGGTTGTAGTCCTTAACCTGTCAATGGTGGCCATCATAATTCATGTACCGCTTTACAGGATCATGAACCGTTTCAAACTTAACACTTTGAATATGGTTCTAAAGTAGTTGGAGAGTCTTCAGAGGGTAGAGTTGGGCTAAGACAAAGAGTCTAGAAGTCCAATGCATTGTCCAGTGTGTCACGGAGCCGAGATTGGCCTATGTACCTTCTTTTGCAACTTGGTTCATTTGAACTGAATGTTAATAATACTGTTTGTATAATTCTCTGACTACAAACTCCATAGTGGCGGACTTGTGAGTCAGAAACAACTTCTCACAACAGACATACGTGTGGGGATGGAGCTCAGGGGTAGAGCGCATGCTTGCTTTATGAGGTCCCAGGTTGAATTCATGGTGTTTCCATGGTGACTACTCATTAGCGTAGCCGTCTCTTACCATTTTCAGCTAGGATTGTAAAAAGAGTTGAAACATCTCTATGACATGGTGAAAGTTGTGTCTGAAGGGTAGTGCTTGATCATTAAATGGGCCATCATAATTCATGTACCACGAGATCCTTAGGATGAAGGACTTTTTCAAAGTTAACACTTGCATTGAGCATAAACATTAAACCAGTAAGTGTTTCGTTGGACTCACTGGAAGTAAACTAAAGTGACTCTGGTGGGACTCGAACCCACAACCTTTGAATGTCTTTGACTGTCTAGAAGTCCAATGCGCTATCCATTGCGCCACAGAGCCTAGGTGGACTGGTGAGACGTATTCAACCTTTCTGTACAATTAAAAGAGAGACAATGGTCGTATGTTTTTTAAACAATGCGACCATGAAATGCAGTGTTGCAGATATGTGTGAGTCAGACTAAAGGTCAGTCTGATTAGTAGCAGCTGGAGATGTAGCTTAGTGGTAGAGCATGTGCTTCTCATCCATAAGGTCCCTGGCATATCTAGGGTCCCTGTTGTTACTTGGAGTTGTTGAATAAGCGCTTTTCTTTGCGGATCTCGTGGCGCAACGGTAGCGCGTCTGACTCCAGATCAGAAGGTTGCGTGTTCAAATCACGTCGGGATCATGAGATCTTTTTGCCTTTTTAAGAAAATCTTTGATTAGGTTCAGCAAACCACAAAAAAGGCCTTTTCATCCTCAACACTTGTTTTGAATGTCAAAATAAAACACAAAATATTTTGTAGGAGCCACTGGAATAGACATATCAGCACTGTAATGTGTAAAGAAGCAAAGTAGCTGAGGACTCACACAGAGAAAAATAAATGTGACTCTGATGGGACTTACAACACTCTCGAAGTCCAATGCATTTTCCATTGTGTCAAGGGGGCCAAGCTTGGCCCAAGTGTCTTCTTTTGTATCTTGGTTCATTTGAACTGAATGTAGCATTTAAATATATTGTTTTATATAATCCTCACACTACAAATCCTTGGTGGCGGATGTGTGAGTCAGACACAAACATCTCACCAATGCTTTATAAGTGGGGATGTAGCTCAGTGGTAGAGTGCATGCTTCGCATGTATGAGGTCCTGGGTTCAATCCCCAGCATCTCCATGGTGACTTCCCTTTAGTGCAGTAGTCTCTTACTAATTTGTTTAGAAATTTAGAAGTAGTTGAAACCTCTCCTGTGACATAGTGAAAGGCTATCAAGTTGTGGTCCTTAATATGTAAATGTTGGCCATCATAATTCATGTTTTGCAAGCTAGGATCATGATCCATTTCAAACTTAACACTTTGAATTTTTTTATAGAGTAGTTGGAGGGCAAAAAGGTAAAATGAATAATCTAAAAAACAATGCATTGTCCAATGCGTCACAGAGCCAACTTGGCCTATGTACCTTCTTTGTACCTTGGTTCATTTAAAGTCAACATAGTAGTTAACAGTATTGTTTATATTATCCTCTCACTAGAAAATTCATGGTGGCAGATGTGTGAGTCAGAAACAACTTCTCACAGCACCTTATGTGTGGGGATGTAGCTCAGTGGTAGAGCGCATGCTTTGCATGTATGAGGTCCCGGGTTCAATCCCCGGCATCTCCATGGTAGTTTCTCTTTAGTGTAGTAGTCTCTTACTGATTTTGTTTAGAAACTTAGAAGTAGTTAAAACATCCCTTCGACATAGTGAAAGTCTATCAGGTTGTAGTCCTTAACCTGTCAATGGTGGCCATCATAATTCATGTACCGCTTTACAGGATCATGAACCGTTTCAAACTTAACACTTTGAATATGGTTCTAAAGTAGTTGGAGAGTCTTCAGAGGGTAGAGTTGGGCTAAGACAAAGAGTCTAGAAGTCCAATGCATTGTCCAGTGTGTCACGGAGCCGAGATTGGCCTATGTACCTTCTTTTGCAACTTGGTTCATTTGAACTGAATGTTAATAATACTGTTTGTATAATTCTCTGACTACAAACTCCATAGTGGCGGACTTGTGAGTCAGAAACAACTTCTCACAACAGACATACGTGTGGGGGATGGAGCTCAGGGGTAGAGCGCATGCTTTGCTTTATGAGGTCCCAGGTTGAATTCATGGTGTTTCCATGGTGACTACTCATTAGCGTAGCCGTCTCTTACCATTTTCAGCTAGGATTGTAAAAAGAGTTGAAACATCTCTATGACATGGTGAAAGTTTGTGTCTGAAGGGTAGTGCTTGATCATTAAATGCTGGCCATCATAATTCATGTACCACGAGATCCTTAGGATGAAGGACTTTTTCAAAGTTAACACTTGCATTGAGCATAAACATTAAACCAGTAAGTGTTTCGTTGGACTCACTGGAAGTAAACTAAAGTGACTCTGGTGGGACTCGAACCCACAACCTTTGAATGTCTTTGACTGTCTAGAAGTCCCAATGCGCTATCCATTGCGCCACAGAGCCTAGGTGGACTTGTGAGACGTATTCAACCTTTCTGTACAATTAAAAGAGAGACAATGGTCGTATGTTTTTTAAACAATGCGACCATGAAATGCAGTGTTGCAGATATGTGTGAGTCAGACTAAAGGTCAGTCTGATTAGTAGCAGCTGGAGATGTAGCTTAGTGGTAGAGCATGTGCTTCTCATCCATAAGGTCCCTGGCATATCTAGGGTCCCTGTTGTTTACTTGGAGTTGTTGAATAAGGGCTTTTCTTTGCGGATCTCGTGGCGCAACGGTAGCGCGTCTGACTCCAGATCAGAAGGTTGCGTGTTCAAATCACGTCGGGATCATGTGGTCTTTTTGCCTTTTTAAAGAAAATCTTTGATTAGGTTCAGCAAACCAAAAAAAGGCCTTTTCATCCTCAACACTTGTTTTGAATGTCAAAATAAAACACAAAATATTTTGTAGGAGCCACTGGAATAGACATATCAGCACTGTAATGTGTAAAGAAGCAAAGTAGCTGAGGACTCACACAGAGAAAAATAAATGTGACTCTGATGGGACTTACAACACTCTCGAAGTCCAATGCATTTTCCATTGTGTCAAGGGGGCCAAGCTTGGCCCAAGTGTCTTCTTTGTATCTTGGTTCATTTGAACTGAATGTAGCATTTAAATATATTGTTTATATAATCCTCACACTACAAAAATCCTTGGTGGCGGATGTGTGAGTCAGACACAACATCTCACCAATGCTTTATAAGTGGGGATGTAGCTCAGTGGTAGAGCGCATGCTTCGCATGTATGAGGTCCTGGGTTCAATCCCCAGCATCTCCATGGTGACTTCCCTTTAGTGCAGTAGTCCTCTTACTAATTTTGTTTAGAATTTAGAAGTAGTTGAAACCTCTCTGTGACATAGTGAAAGGCTATCAAGTTGTGGTCCTTAATATGTAAATGTTGGCCATCATAATTCATGTTTTGCAAGCTAGGATCATGATCCATTTCAAACTTAACACTTTGAATTTTTTTATAGAGTAGTTGGAGGGCAAAAAGGTAAAATGAATAATCTAAAAAAACAATGCATTGTCCAATGCGTCACAGAGCCAAACTTGGCCTATGTACCTTCTTTTGTACCTTGGTTCATTTAAAGTAAACATAGTAGTTAACAGTATTGTTTATATTATCCTCTCACTAGAAAATTCATGGTGGCAGATGTGTGAGTCAGAAACAACTTCTCACAGCCACCTTATGTGTGGGGATGTAGCTCAGTGGTAGAGCGCATGCTTTGCATGTATGAGGTCCCGGGTTCAATCCCCGGCATCTCCATGGTAGTTTCTCTTTAGTGTAGTAGTCTCTTACTGATTTTGTTTAGAAATTTAGAAGTAGTTAAAACATCCCTTCGACATAGTGAAAGTCTATCAGGTTGTAGTCCTTAACCTGTCAATGGTGGCCATCATAATTCATGTACCGCTTTACAGGATCATGAACCGTTTCAAACTTAACACTTTGAATATGGTTCTAAAGTAGTTGGAGAGTCTTCAGAGGGTAGAGTTGGGCTAAGACAAAGAGTCTAGAAGTCCAATGCATTTTCCAGTGTGTCACGGAGCCGAGATTGACCTATGTACCTTCTTTTGCAACTTGGTTCATTTGAACTGAATGTTAATAATACTGTTTGTATAATTCTCTGACTACAAACTCCATAGTGGCGGACTTGTGAGTCAGAAACAACTTCTCACAACAGACATACGTGTGGGGATGGAGCTCAGGAGTAGAGCGCATGCTTTGCTTTATGAGGTCCCAGGTTGAATTCATGGTGTTTCCATGGTGACTACTCATTAGCGTAGCCGTCTCTTACCATTTTCAGCTAGGATTGTAAAAAGAGTTGAAACATCTCTATGACATGGTGAAAGTTTGTGTCTGAAGGGTAGTGCTTGATCATTAAATGCTGGCCATCATAATTCATGTACCACGAGATCCTTAGGATGAAGGACTTTTTCAAAGTTAACACTTGCATTGAGCATAAACATTAAACCAGTAAGTGTTTCGTTGGACTCACTGGAAGTAAACTAAAGTGACTCTGGTGGGACTCGAACCCACAACCTTTGAATGTCTTTGACTGTCTAGAAGTCCAATGCGCTATCCATTGCGCCACAGAGCCTAGGTGGACTGGTGAGACGTATTCAACCTTTCTGTACAATTAAAAGAGAGACAATGGTCGTATGTTTTTTAAACAATGCGACCATGAAATGCAGTGTTGCAGATATGTGTGAGTCAGACTAAAGGTCAGTCTGATTAGTAGCAGCTGGAGATGTAGCTTAGTGGTAGAGCATGTGCTTCTCATCCATAAGGTCCCTGGCATATCTAGGGTCCCTGTTGTTTACTTGGAGTTGTTGAATAAGCGCTTTTCTTTGCGGATCTCGTGGCGCAACGGTAGCGCGTCTGACTCCAGATCAGAAGGTTGCGTGTTCAAATCACGTCGGGATCATGTGATCTTTTTGCCTTTTTAAAGAAAATCTTTGATTAGGTTCAGCAAACCACAAAAAAGGCCTTTTCATCCTCAACACTTGTTTTGAATGTCAAAATAAAACACAAAATATTTTGTAGGAGCCACTGGAATAGACATATCAGCACTGTAATGTGTAAAGAAGCAAAGTAGCTGAGGACTCACACAGAGAAAAATAAATGTGACTCTGATGGGACTTACAACACTCTCGAAGTCCAATGCATTTTCCATTGTGTCAAGGGGGCCAAGCTTGGCCCAAGTGTCTTCTTTTGTATCTTGGTTCATTTGAACTGAATGTAGCATTTAAATATATTGTTTATATAATCCTCACACTACAACATCCTTGGTGGCGGATGTGTGAGTCAGACACAACATCTCACCAATGCTTTATAAGTGGGGATGTAGCTCAGTGGTAGAGCGCATGCTTCGCATGTATGAGGTCCTGGGTTCAATCCCCAGCATCTCCATGGTGACTTCCCTTTAGTGCAGTAGTCTCTTACTAATTTTGTTTAGAAATTTAGAAGTAGTTGAAACCTCTCTGTGACATAGTGAAAGGCTATCAAGTTGTGGTCCTTAATATGTAAATGTTGGCCATCATAATTCATGTTTTGCAAGCTAGGATCATGATCCATTTCAAACTTAACACTTTGAATTTTTTTATAGAGTAGTTGGAGGGCAAAAAGGTAAAATGAATAATCTAAAAAAACAATGCATTGTCCAATGCGTCACAGAGCCAAACTTGGCCTATGTACCTTCTTTTGTACCTTGGTTCATTTAAAGTCAACATAGTAGTTAACAGTATTGTTTATATTATCCTCTCACTAGAAAATTCATGGTGGCAGATGTGTGAGTCAGAAACAACTTCTCACAGCCACCTTATGTGTGGGGATGTAGCTCAGTGGTAGAGCGCATGCTTTGCATGTATGAGGTCCTGGGTTCAATCCCCGGCATCTCCATGGTAGTTTCTCTTTAGTGTAGTAGTCTCTTACTGATTTTGTTTAGAAACTTAGAAGTAGTTAAAACATCCCTTCGACATAGTGAAAGTCTATCAGGTTGTAGTCCTTAACCTGTCAATGGTGGCCATCATAATTCATGTACCGCTTTACAGGATCATGAACCGTTTCAAACTTAACACTTTGAATATGGTTCTAAAGTAGTTGGAGAGTCTTCAGAGGGTAGAGTTGGGCTAAGACAAAGAGTCTAGAAGTCCAATGCATTGTCCAGTGTGTCACGGAGCCGAGATTGGCCTATGTACCTTCTTTTGCAACTTGGTTCATTTGAACTGAATGTTAATAATACTGTTTGTATAATTCTCTGACTACAAACTCCATAGTGGCGGACTTGTGAGTCAGAAACAACTTCTCACAACAGACATACGTGTGGGGATGGAGCTCAGGGGTAGAGCGCATGCTTTGCTTTATGAGGTCCCAGGTTGAATTCATGGTGTTTCCATGGTGACTACTCATTAGCGTAGCCGTCTCTTACCATTTTCAGCTAGGATTGTAAAAAGAGTTGAAACATCTCTATGACATGGTGAAAGTTTGTGTCTGAAGGGTAGTGCTTGATCATTAAATGCTGGCCATCATAATTCATGTACCACGAGATCCTTAGGATGAAGGACTTTTTCAAAGTTAACACTTGCATTGAGCATAAACATTAAACCAGTAAGTGTTTCGTTGGACTCACTGGAAGTAAACTAAAGTGCCTCTGGTGGGACTCGAACCCACAACCTTTGAATGTCTTTGACTGTCTAGAAGTCCAATGCGCTATCCATTGCGCCACAGAGCCTAGGTGGACTGGTGAGACGTATTCAACCTTTCTGTACAATTAAAAGAGAGACAATGGTCGTATGTTTTTTAAACAATGCGACCATGAAATGCAGTGTTGCAGATATGTGTGAGTCAGACTAAAGGTCAGTCTGATTAGTAGCAGCTGGAGATGTAGCTTAGTGGTAGAGCATGTGCTTCTCATCCATAAGGTCCCTGGCATATCTAGGGTCCATGTTGTTTACTTGGAGTTGTTGAATAAGCGCTTTTCTTTGCGGATCTCGTGGCGCAACGGTAGCGCGTCTGACTCCAGATCAGAAGGTTGCGTGTTCAAATCACGTCGGGATCATGTGATCTTTTTGCCTTTTTAAAGAAAATCTTTGATTAGGTTCAGCAAACCACAAAAAAGGCCTTTTCATCCTCAACACTTGTTTTGAATGTCAAAATAAAACACAAAATATTTTGTAGGAGCCACTGGAATAGACATATCAGCACTGTAATGTGTAAAGAAGCAAAGTAGCTGAGGACTCACACAGAGAAAAATAAATGTGACTCTGATGGGACTTACAACACTCTCGAAGTCCAATGCATTTTCCATTGTGTCAAGGGGGCCAAGCTTGGCCCAAGTGTCTTCTTTTGTATCTTGGTTCATTTGAACTGAATGTAGCATTTAAATATATTGTTTATATAATCCTCACACTACAAAATCCTTGGTGGCGGATGTGTGAGTCAGACACAACATCTCACCAATGCTTTATAAGTGGGGATGTAGCTCAGTGGTAGAGCGCATGCTTCGCATGTATGAGGTCCTGGGTTCAATCCCCAGCATCTCCATGGTGACTTCCCTTTAGTGCAGTAGTCTCTTACTAATTTTGTTTAGAAATTTAGAAGTAGTTGAAACCTCTCTGTGACATAGTGAAAGGCTATCAAGTTGTGGTCCTTAATATGTAAATGTTGTCCATCATAATTCATGTTTTGCAAGCTAGGATCATGATCCAAACTTAACACTTTGAATTTTTTTATAGAGTAGTTGGAGGGCAAAAAGGTAAAATGAATAATCTAAAAAAACAATGCATTGTCCAATGCGTCACAGAGCCAAACTTGGCCTATGTACCTTCTTTTGTACCTTGGTTCATTTAAAGTAAACATAGTAGTTAACAGTATTGTTTATATTATCCTCTCACTAGAAAATTCATGGTGGCAGATGTGTGAGTCAGAAACAACTTCTCACAGCCACCTTATGTGTGGGGATGTAGCTCAGTGGTAGAGCGCATGCTTTGCATGTATGAGGTCCTGGGTTCAATCCCCGGCATCTCCATGGTAGTTTCTCTTTAGTGTAGTAGTCTCTTACTGATTTTGTTTAGAAACTTAGAAGTAGTTAAAACATCCCTTCGACATAGTGAAAGTCTATCAGGTTGTAGTCCTTAACCTGTCAATGGTGGCCATCATAATTCATGTACCGCTTTACAGGATCATGAACCGTTTCAAACTTAACACTTTGAATATGGTTCTAAAGTAGTTGGAGAGTCTTCAGAGGGTAGAGTTGGGCTAAGACAAAGAGTCTAGAAGTCCAATGCATTGTCCAGTGTGTCACGGAGCCGAGATTGGCCTATGTACCTTCTTTTGCAACTTGGTTCATTTGAACTGAATGTTAATAATACTGTTTGTATAATTCTCTGACTACAAACTCCATAGTGGCGGACTTGTGAGTCAGAAACAACTTCTCACAACAGACATACGTGTGGGGATGGAGCTCAGGGGTAGAGCGCATGCTTTGCTTTATGAGGTCCCAGGTTGAATTCATGGTGTTTCCATGGTGACTACTCATTAGCGTAGCCGTCTCTTACCATTTTCAGCTAGGATTGTAAAAAGAGTTGAAACATCTCTATGACATGGTGAAAGTTTGTGTCTGAAGGGTAGTGTTTGATCATTAAATGCTGGCCATCATAATTCATGTACCACGAGATCCTTAGGATGAAGGACTTTTTCAAAGTTAACACTTGCATTGAGCATAAACATTAAACCAGTAAGTGTTTCGTTGGACTCACTGGAAGTAAACTAAAGTGACTCTGGTGGGACTCGAACCCACAACCTTTGAATGTCTTTGACTGTCTAGAAGTCCAATGCGCTATCCATTGCGCCACAGAGCCTAGGTGGACTGGTGAGACGTATTCAACCTTTCTGTACAATTAAAAGAGAGACAATGGTCGTATGTTTTTTAAACAATGCGACCATGAAATGCAGTGTTGCAGATATGTGTGAGTCAGACTAAAGGTCAGTCTGATTAGTAGCAGCTGGAGATGTAGCTTAGTGGTAGAGCATGTGCTTCTCATCCATAAGGTCCCTGGCATATCTAGGGTCCATGTTGTTTACTTGGAGTTGTTGAATAAGCGCTTTTCTTTGCGGATCTCGTGGCGCAACGGTAGCGCGTCTGACTCCAGATCAGAAGGTTGCGTGTTCAAATCACGTCGGGATCATGTGATCTTTTTTCCTTTTTAAAGAAAATCTTTGATTAGGTTCAGCAAACCACAAAAAAGGCCTTTTCATCCTCAACACTTGTTTTGAATGTCAAAATAAAACACAAAATATTTTGTAGGAGCCACTGGAATAGACATATCATTACTGTAATGTGTAAAGAAGCAAAGTAGCTGAGGACTCACACAGAGAAAAATAAATGTGACTCTGATGGGACTTACAACACTCTCGAAGTCCAATGCATTTTCCATTGTGTCAAGGGGGCCAAGCTTGGCCCAAGTGTCTTCTTTTGTATCTTGGTTCATTTGAACTGAATGTAGCATTTAAATATATTGTTTATATAATCCTCACACTACAACATCCTTGGTGGCGGATGTGTGA
This sequence comes from Denticeps clupeoides, assembly GCF_900700375.1. Lineage (NCBI taxonomy): Eukaryota > Metazoa > Chordata > Actinopteri > Clupeiformes > Denticipitidae > Denticeps > Denticeps clupeoides. Next base: position 10,748 of record NW_021629925.1, read on the forward strand.
GTCAGACACAACATCTCACCAATGCTTTATAAGTGGGGATGTAGCTCAGTGGTAGAGCGCATGCTTCGCATGTATGAGGTCCTGGGTTCAATCCCCAGCATCTCCATGGTGACTTCCCTTTAGTGCAGTAGTCTCTTACTAATTTTGTTTAGAAATTTAGAAGTAGTTGAAACCTCTCTGTGACATAGTGAAAGGCTATCAAGTTGTGGTCCTTAATATGTAAATGTTGGCCATCATAATTCATGTTTTGCAAGCTAGGATCATGATCCATTTCAAACTTAACACTTTGAATTTTTTTATAGAGTAGTTGGAGGGCAAAAAGGTAAAATGAATAATCTAAAAAAACAATGCATTGTCCAATGCGTCACAGAGCCAAACTTGGCCTATGTACCTTCTTTTGTACCTTGGTTCATTTAAAGTCAACATAGTAGTTAACAGTATTGTTTATATTATCCTCTCACTAGAAAATTCATGGTGGCAGATGTGTGAGTCAGAAACAACTTCTCACAGCCACCTTATGTGTGGGGATGTAGCTCAGTGGTAGAGCGCATGCTTTGCATGTATGAGGTCCCGGGTTCAATCCCCGGCATCTCCATGGTAGTTTCTCTTTAGTGTAGTAGTCTCTTACTGATTTTGTTTAGAAACTTAGAAGTAGTTAAAACATCCCTTCGACATAGTGAAAGTCTATCAGGTTGTAGTCCTTAACCTGTCAATGGTGGCCATCATAATTCATGTACCGCTTTACAGGATCATGAACCGTTTCAAACTTAACACTTTGAATATGGTTCTAAAGTAGTTGGAGAGTCTTCAGAGGGTAGAGTTGGGCTAAGACAAAGAGTCTAGAAGTCCAATGCATTGTCCAGTGTGTCACGGAGCCGAGATTGGCCTATGTACCTTCTTTTGCAACTTGGTTCATTTGAACTGAATGTTAATAATACTGTTTGTATAATTCTCTGACTACAAACTCCATAGTGGCGGACTTGTGAGTCAGAAACAACTTCTCACAACAGACATACGTGTGGGGATGGAGCTCAGGGGTAGAGCGCATGCTTTGCTTTATGAGGTCCCAGGTTGAATTCATGGTGTTTCCATGGTGACTACTCATTAGCGTAGCCGTCTCTTACCATTTTCAGCTAGGATTGTAAAAAGAGTTGAAACATCTCTATGACATGGTGAAAGTTTGTGTCTGAAGGGTAGTGCTTGATCATTAAATGCTGGCCATCATAATTCATGATTGTTGTGTCTGCTTCAAAGACACAACAATCATTCCGGTGCCAAAGAAGTCATCTCCTTCCTGCTTTAATGACTACCGTCCAATTGCACTTACCCCCATCCTCATGAAGTGCTTTGAATGGCTAGTCATGAAGCACATCAAGTCTGCCCTCCCCCCCTCACTGGACCCCTTCCAGTTTGCATATCGGCCCAACCGCTCAACCGATGATGCCATCTCCACTGCACTCCACTCAGCACTCACACATCTGGACAAAAAAGACTCATATGTTCGAATGCTGTTCATAGACTTCAGTTCAGCATTTAACACAATAATCCCACAACAGCTCACACAAAATCTGTTCCAGCTGGGGCTCAACACCTCACTGTGTAACTGGCTGTTGGACTTCCTCACAGGAAGACCACAAGCAGTACGGGTTGGCAGTAGCACATCCAGCACCATCGTCCTTAACACGGGGGCTCCTCAGGGATGTGTGCTGAGCCCCCTTCTCTTCACTCTGCTGACCCACGACTGCACTCCGTCACACTGCTCCAACCTCTTCATCAAGTTTGCGGATGACACGACTGTGGTGGGACTCATCAATAACAGGGATGAGTCTAACTACAGAAGCGAGGTGAGCCGCCTGGCCAAGTGGTGCGGAGACAACAATCTCTCCCTGAATGTGGAGAAGACGAAAGAGATTGTTGTTGACTTCAGGAGAGGAAACACTCAGCATGCTCCTCTGACCATCAACGGTGCATCTGTGGAGAGAGTGAGCAGCACCAAGTTCCTGGGTGTGCACATTACTGAGGATCTCTCCTGGACAAAAAACACCACTGCATTGGCCAAGAAAGCACAGCAGCGTCTTTACTTCCTCCGCAAACTTAGAAGAGCAAGAGCACCAGCCCCCATCATGCACACATTCTACCGAGGAACCATCGAGAGCATCCTGTCTAGCTGCATCACTGTGTGGTTTGGAGCCTGCAATGCGTCCTGCCAAAAAACTCTCCAACGCACAGTAAGAGCAGCTGAGAGAATCATCGGTGTCCCTCTCCCCTCCCTCCAAGACATCTACAGTACACGGCTCACCAAGAAAGCCCTCGGCATAGCAGCTGATCCCACCCACCCAATGCAAACCTTCTTCAGCCTGCTGCCATCAGGGAGGAGACTGCGGAGTCTCCAGGCCAGGACCAGCAGACTGAAGGACAGCTTCACCCATCAGGCGGTCAGGAAACTCAACTCCCTCCCGGCTCTGCCCCCACTCCCCTCACTCCCCTCTTCTGCTCCACAAACTTTCTGAACTCTAAATCACACAAACTGACCATGCACCAGTCACTCTCTGCAGCTCTGGTCTGCCATCTACCTCACTTTCACTTCGTCACTTTAAACTTAAAACTCTGTTGCACTATTGGTTTTTGCACTCTCCTGATGTTGCACTCTCCACCATGTGCCCCTATTTGTATATGGTGTTTTTAAAATTGTATATTGTGCCTTTCTTTTTAAATTGTATTTATACTCTGTATTCGTTACTGTCACTGTTTTTGTATTTAATGTTACTTTTATGGGTCAGAGAGTAACGAAATTTCAATTCTCTGCATGTCCTGTACATGTGGCAGAATTGACAATAAAGTTGACTTGACTCGACTTGACTTCATGTACCACGAGATCCTTAGGATGAAGGACTTTTTCAAAGTTAACACTTGCATTGAGCATAAACATTAAACCAGTAAGTGTTTCGTTGGACTCACTGGAAGTAAACTAAAGTGACTCTGGTGGGACTCGAACCCACAACCTTTGAATGTCTTTGACTGTCTAGAAGTCCAATGCTCTATCCATTGCGCCACAGAGCCTAGGTGGACTGGTGAGACGTATTCAACCTTTCTGTACAATTAAAAGAGAGACAATGGTCGTATGTTTTTTAAACAATGCGACCATGAAATGCAGTGTTGCAGATATGTGTGAGTCAGACTAAAGGTCAGTCTGATTAGTAGCAGCTGGAGATGTAGCTTAGTGGTAGAGCATGTGCTTCTCATCCATAAGGTCCCTGGCATATCTAGGGTCCCTGTTGTTTACTTGGAGTTGTTGAATAAGCGCTTTTCTTTGCGGATCTCGTGGCGCAACGGTAGCGCGTCTGACTCCAGATCAGAAGGTTGCGTGTTCAAATCACGTCGGGATCATGTGATCTTTTTGCCTTTTTAAAGAAAATCTTTGATTAGGTTCAGCAAACCACAAAAAAGGCCTTTTCATCCTCAACACTTGTTTTGAATGTCAAAATAAAACACAAAATATTTTGTAGGAGCCACTGGAATAGACATATCAGCACTGTAATGTGTAAAGAAGCAAAGTAGCTGAGGACTCACACAGAGAAAAATAAATGTGACTCTGATGGGACTTACAACACTCTCGAAGTCCAATGCATTTTCCATTGTGTCAAGGGGGCCAAGCTTGGCCCAAGTGTCTTCTTTTGTATCTTGGTTCATTTGAACTGAATGTAGCATTTAAATATATTGTTTATATAATCCTCACACTACAAAATCCTTGGTGGCGGATGTGTGAGTCAGACACAACATCTCACCAACGCTTTATAAGTGGGGATGTAGCTCAGTGGTAGAGCGCATGCTTCGCATGTATGAGGTCCTGGGTTCAATCCCCAGCATCTCCATGGTGACTTCCCTTTAGTGCAGTAGTCTCTTACTAATTTTGTTTAGAAATTTAGAAGTAGTTGAAACCTCTCTGTGACATAGTGAAAGGCTATCAAGTTGTGGTCCTTAATATGTAAATGTTGGCCATCATAATTCATGTTTTGCAAGCTAGGATCATGATCCATTTCAAACTTAACACTTTGAATTTTTTTATAGAGTAGTTGGAGGGCAAAAAGGTAAAATGAATAATCTAAAAAAACAATGCATTGTCCAATGCGTCACAGAGCCAAACTTGGCCTATGTACCTTCTTTTGTACACTCTAAAAACTGCTGGGTTAAAAACAACCCAATTTGGGTTATTTTGGTAACCCAGCGCTGGGTCAAAAAGGGACCAACCCAACGCTGGGTTATTTTGACCCAACAAGTTGGGTTACACGTTTAACCCAGCATGCTGGGTTGTGATTATTAACCCAACTATTAGTTAAAAATGACTACGCTGCTGGGTTGAATGGAACCCAAAATGGGTCAGAAATTTAATATAGAAACTTGTGATTAAAATTACTAAAATAAAAACAATTATACAGCAATACATATTTCAATAATGGAATTTTATTAATGACAAAACATGTAAAAAATGTGTCCATATGAATTTAAGACTTTTTTTTCCATCTCCACCTCAACATTAAGACAATTTTTATGAAAATGTATCAAACTGTAGTCACAGTGTTTCTGGAATAAAGTCAGTAACAATGAATCAGATTGAAGCCAAATTAACTTAAGAAAAACACAATTTGACATGTAAATGTAATGAAAAAAAGTTTTCTTATCATGCATAAACTAAGATATAAGAGTCATCTGTAAGAAACACACAACAAAGCAGGCATTAAGAACATCTATGCAGTAAGGATCAGATTTGGTCAAAATAAACTTGCAACTTTCCTAAAATGTGCCCTCTGTAAAAAAAATAATAATACAATACTAGACACATCAAGCACAAGAAGAATCAGATACAAAATGAACAACTGCAAGCCTATTTGCTCTAATCACTGCAAATTAATTGTACAACAATCAGGCATGAAGAGCTGTGCTATAAGCATAATTGGGTCTTACCCTGCTAGCTCATTCTTCAGCTTCTGAACCTTTGGAGGTAGCTCACTTCTACCTTAATTTCACATTGCCTGCTGAATGAAGGTAAACGTGTTTTCAAGCACTTTGGGTGCTGCAGGTGAAGTGCGTAGGTTAAGCCAAACAAGAGGCACATTGCTTGAGGTAGGTTGGTGAGTGCTTCCCTTGCCCTCTCGGTTGATGCCCAGTCTTGAGGGGTTGAGTTATGGCAATGCTGGGCTTGCTAAACTGTTGTCCTCATAATAGAGGATTCCCACTGGGATGTCCATGGAGTCTCCATAGACTCTACATAGTGCAAGAAACATGACAAAAAGAGAATATGCAGGTTAACAGCAATTTGTCTACAATCAACTGTATAGAATTATCTAATATTATAGATTTTGTAATTCAATGTGATTTTATTTTAGGCACTGTAAACAATCTATTTTGTGTGTTTATATATAGGCGTCTTTCATGTTGTGACAGTAGGTGGTATATAACACAATTTGATATTTGAATGGTACAAATGGAGAAAGGGTTTACTCACTGAACTGCTCTTGAAGAACATAGATGCATCATCTCCAAGAATTATTGGAAGTCCTCTCAGGACAAGGCATCTAATGGCTGTTGGCTCTGTGCTCTGCAAAGTGGTATAAAACACACTTGAATGTAGAACAAAGGAAATTAATCTTATATCAGTTTATTTGTCCATATAGAGAAATACCACAAGAGAACAGTTTATGTATTGAACTAACCATCAATATCATTATGAGAAGAAAAGAGAAATATCAACCCACCGTTGTGATGTAGCAGGTCAGCTAATTGCTTTTCTATCCGACCTGTTTTCCTCTTGAAATTTCCATCAAAATTGGACACAACCCATCAAGAACACCAAAGAACTCTTCTTTAAAATTTCTACCAACAATCCTGTTAAACTCCAGGTAAACCTGAAAAATATTAAATATGCTCAGTTTTGATATTCAGGCAGAGTTATTTATAACACAAATAAACCTCTCTGAACATCATGTATGTAAAACAAATAAGAAAAAAAAAAACATTAAAGGACACATCCACAAACCTGGTTTTCAGTCAAAAAAGCACTGGCCAGCTTTGGATCATCTGGTTGATGTCAGGTTCATCCTTTACAACCTCCTCTCGTCTAAGAACAAACATGATTCCTGATGCAAGCAAGGAAAGGGCTTAGTTCCTTCTTGCATAAGTTCCATATTTTAGCCTGTAACGTTTAAAAAACTGTGCTCTTCTCGCAGATAGTACTTGCATTTCCAAAGCATATTAAAGTGGCTTTAAACAAAACAAGTAGTGCAAAAAAAAAACTGGCATATGTTGAAAGTGGGTGTTTACTTTTTCAAACCTACATTGAAATAATTTGAATTCTACAAAACTGTATGTAGAGAAGTAGAGAGCTACTCTAAAAACACATTGCTGCAAGTATCAAATGCTCACTGTTCCCTTAAGATGACCTCATAATTAAATGCATGTTTCAAACTACAAATGTTCCAGCAGTTTCTAATTTGAATAGAGAAAACATCTCACCTTGTTCATCCACAAAATGGTTCTCGTTGCAGCAAGCAAAACTCCTTTTAAAATAAAAAGTCCAAACTTGAGAGAAACAGACAAATGTAGACAGAAAGGTATACTTCTAAAATCCAACTTTAAACCCCAAAACCCCCTTTCACGTTGTATATGCAAAATAAAGCTTACCTATCTCCGTGTGAGTGAGTACACACAAATTGCTGGCCCCAATGCAGTCGCAAGATATTAAGCATTGTTAGCATAGCAAGTGTTAGTTAGCAAGAAAAAAATTCTCCTCTGTCCTTCAACCCGCAGCTTTTGCCTCAGAATTTTTTTTCCGCCCGTCTCCTAACCCCGCGGCTTTCGCTCATAAAATAATTTTTTCGCCCTTCAGAAATTTTTTTTTTCGCCCCTCAGAAACTAAAGACGGTGCAAAGACAATGGCGGCTCCTCTCGCTGATGTCCCAGGTAGTTGACGTGACGTGCGTGCTCTCTTTCAGGTCCGCGTTCCCAACCCAGCACCGCTGGGTTACAGATCGAGACCGATTTTCAACCCAAATTGGGTTAAATCAACCCAACAACAGACTCAACCCAGCGTTTGGGTTGAAAAAACAACCCAGCGTTTTTTAGAGTGTACCTTGGTTCATTTAAAGTCAACATAGTAGTTAACAGTATTGTTTATATTATCCTCTCACTAGAAAATTCATGGTGGCAGATGTGTGAGTCAGAAACAACTTCTCACAGCCACCTTATGTGTGGGGATGTAGCTCAGTGGTAGAGCGCATGCTTTGCATGTATGAGGTCCCGGGTTCAATCCCCGGCATCTCCATGGTAGTTTCTCTTTAGTGTAGTAGTCTCTTACTGATTTTGTTTAGAAACTTAGAAGTAGTTAAAACATCCCTTCGACATAGTGAAAGTCTATCAGGTTGTAGTCCTTAACCTGTCAATGGTGGCCATCATAATTCATGTACCGCTTTACAGGATCATGAACCGTTTCAAACTTAACACTTTGAATATGGTTCTAAAGTAGTTGGAGAGTCTTCAGAGGGTAGAGTTGGGCTAAGACAAAGAGTCTAGAAGTCCAATGCATTGTCCAGTGTGTCACGGAGCCGAGATTGGCCTATGTACCTTCTTTTGCAAATTGGTTCATTTGAACTGAATGTTAATAATACTGTTTGTATAATTCTCTGACTACAAACTCCATAGTGGCGGACTTGTGAGTCAGAAACAACTTCTCACAACAGACATACGTGTGGGGATGGAGCTCAGGGGTAGAGCGCATGCTTTGCTTTATGAGGTCCCAGGTTGAATTCATGGTGTTTCCATGGTGACTACTCATTAGCGTAGCCGTCTCTTACCATTTTCAGCTAGGATTGTAAAAAGAGTTGAAACATCTCTATGACATGGTGAAAGTTTGTGTCTGAAGGGTAGTGCTTGATCATTAAATGCTGGCCATCATAATTCATGTACCACGAGATCCTTAGGATGAAGGACTTTTTCAAAGTTAACACTTGCATTGAGCATAAACATTAAACCAGTAAGTGTTTCGTTGGACTCACTGGAAGTAAACTAAAGTGACTCTGGTGGGACTCGAACCCACAACCTTTGAATGTCTTTGACTGTCTAGAAGTCCAATGCGCTATCCATTGCGCCACAGAGCCTAGGTGGACTGGTGAGACGTATTCAACCTTTCTGTACAATTAAAAGAGAGACAATGGTCGTATGTTTTTTAAACAATGCGACCATGAAATGCAGTGTTGCAGATATGTGTGAGTCAGACTAAAGGTCAGTCTGATTAGTAGCAGCTGGAGATGTAGCTTAGTGGTAGAGCATGTGCTTCTCATCCATAAGGTCCCTGGCATATCTAGGGTCCCTGTTGTTTACTTGGAGTTGTTGAATAAGCGCTTTTCTTTGCGGATCTCGTGGCGCAACGGTAGCGCGTCTGACTCCAGATCAGAAGGTTGCGTGTTCAAATCACGTCGGGATCATGTGATCTTTTTGCCTTTTTAAAGAAAATCTTTGATTAGGTTCAGTAAACCACAAAAAAGGCCTTTTCATCCTCAACACTTGTTTTGAATGTCAAAATAAAACACAAAATATTTTGTAGGAGCCACTGGAATAGACATATCAGCACTGTAATGTGTAAAGAAGCAAAGTAGCTGAGGACTCACACAGAGAAAAATAAATGTGACTCTGATGGGACTTACAACACTCTCGAAGTCCAATGCATTTTCCATTGTGTCAAGGGGGCCAAGCTTGGCCCAAGTGTCTTCTTTTGTATCTTGGTTCATTTGAACTGAATGTAGCATTTAAATATATTGTTTATATAATCCTCACACTACAAAATCCTTGGTGGCGGATGTGTGAGTCAGACACAACATCTCACCAATGCTTTATAAGTGGGGATGTAGCTCAGTGGTAGAGCGCATGCTTCGCATGTATGAGGTCCTGGGTTCAATCCCCAGCATCTCCATGGTGACTTCCCTTTAGTGCAGTAGTCTCTTACTAATTTTGTTTAGAAATTTAGAAGTAGTTGAAACCTCTCTGTGACATAGTGAAAGGCTATCAAGTTGTGGTCCTTAATATGTAAATGTTGGCCATCATAATTCATGTTTTGCAAGCTAGGATCATGAACCGTTTCAAACTTAACACTTTGAATATGGTTCTAAAGTAGTTGGAGAGTCTTCAGAGGGTAGAGTTGGGCTAAGACAAAGAGTCTAGAAGTCCAATGCATTGTCCAGTGTGTCACGGAGCCGAGATTGGCCTATGTACCTTCTTTTGCAACTTGGTTCATTTGAACTGAATGTTAATAATACTGTTTGTATAATTCTCTGACTACAAACTCCATAGTGGCGGACTTGTGAGTCAGAAACAACTTCTCACAACAGACATACGTGTGGGGATGGAGCTCAGGGGTAGAGCGCATGCTTTGCTTTATGAGGTCCCAGGTTGAATTCATGGTGTTTCCATGGTGACTACTCATTAGCGTAGCCGTCTCTTACCATTTTCAGCTAGGATTGTAAAAAGAGTTGAAACATCTCTATGACATGGTGAAAGTTTGTGTCTGAAGGGTAGTGCTTGATCATTAAATGCTGGCCATCATAATTCATGTACCACGAGATCCTTAGGATGAAGGACTTTTTCAAAGTTAACACTTGCATTGAGCATAAACATTAAACCAGTAAGTGTTTCGTTGGACTCACTGGAAGTAAACTAAAGTGACTCTGGTGGGACTCGAACCCACAACCTTTGAATGTCTTTGACTGTCTAGAAGTCCAATGCGCTATCCATTGCGCCACAGAGCCTAGGTGGACTGGTGAGACGTATTCAACCTTTCTGTACAATTAAAAGAGAGACAATGGTCGTATGTTTTTTAAACAATGCGACCATGAAATGCAGTGTTGCAGATATGTGTGAGTCAGACTAAAGGTCAGTCTGATTAGTAGCAGCTGGAGATGTAGCTTAGTGGTAGAGCATGTGCTTCTCATCCATAAGGTCCCTGGCATATCTAGGGTCCCTGTTGTTTACTTGGAGTTGTTGAATAAGCGCTTTTCTTTGCGGATCTCGTGGCGCAACGGTAGCGCGTCTGACTCCAGATCAGAAGGTTGCGTGTTCAAATCACGTCGGGATCATGTGATCTTTTTGCCTTTTTAAAGAAAATCTTTGATTAGGTTCAGCAAACCACAAAAAAGGCCTTTTCATCCTCAACACTTGTTTTGAATGTCAAAATAAAACACAAAATATTTTGTAGGAGCCACTGGAATAGACATATCAGCACTGTAATGTGTAAAGAAGCAAAGTAGCTGAGGACTCACACAGAGAAAAATAAATGTGACTCTGATGGGACTTACAACACTCTCGAAGTCCAATGCATTTTCCATTGTGTCAAGGGGGCCAAGCTTGGCCCAAGTGTCTTCTTTTGTATCTTGGTTCATTTGAACTGAATGTAGCATTTAAATATATTGTTTATATAATCCTCACACTACAAAATCCTTGGTGGCGGATGTGTGAGTCAGACACAACATCTCACCAATGCTTTATAAGTGGGGATGTAGCTCAGTGGTAGAGCGCATGCTTCGCATGTATGAGGTCCTGGGTTCAATCCCCAGCATCTCCATGGTGACTTCCCTTTAGTGCAGTAGTCTCTTACTAATTTTGTTTAGAAATTTAGAAGTAGTTGAAACCTCTCTGTGACATAGTGAAAGGCTATCAAGTTGTGGTCCTTAATATGTAAATGTTGGCCATCATAATTCATGTTTTGCAAGCTAGGATCATGATCCATTTCAAACTTAACACTTTGAATTTTTTTATAGAGTAGTTGGAGGGCAAAAAGGTAAAATGAATAATCTAAAAAAACAATGCATTGTCCAATGCGTCACAGAGCCAAACTTGGCCTATGTACCTTCTTTTGTACCTTGGTTCATTTAAAGTCAACATAGTAGTTAACAGTATTGTTTATATTATCCTCTCACTAGAAAATTCATGGTGGCAGATGTGTGAGTCAGAAACAACTTCTCACAGCCACCTTATGTGTGGGGATGTAGCTCAGTGGTAGAGCGCATGCTTTGCATGTATGAGGTCCCGGGTTCAATCCCCGGCATCTCCATGGTAGTTTCTCTTTAGTGTAGTAGTCTCTTACTGATTTTGTTTAGAAACTTAGAAGTAGTTAAAACATCCCTTCGACATAGTGAAAGTCTATCAGGTTGTAGTCCTTAACCTGTCAAAGGTGGCCATCATAATTCATGTACCGCTTTACAGGATCATGAACCGTTTCAAACTTAACACTTTGAATATGGTTCTAAAGTAGTTGGAGAGTCTTCAGAGGGTAGAGTTGGGCTAAGACAAAGAGTCTAGAAGTCCAATGCATTGTCCAGTGTGTCACGGAGCCGAGATTGGCCTATGTACCTTCTTTTGCAACTTGGTTCATTTGAACTGAATGTTAATAATACTGTTTGTATAATTCTCTGACTACAAACTCCATAGTGGCGGACTTGTGAGTCAGAAACAACTTCTCACAACAGACATACGTGTGGGGATGGAGCTCAGGGGTAGAGCGCATGCTTTGCTTTATGAGGTCCCAGGTTGAATTCATGGTGTTTCCATGGTGACTACTCATTAGCGTAGCCGTCTCTTACCATTTTCAGCTAGGATTGTAAAAAGAGTTGAAACATCTCTATGACATGGTGAAAGTTTGTGTCTGAAGGGTAGTGCTTGATCATTAAATGCTGGCCATCATAATTCATGTACCACGAGATCCTTAGGATGAAGGACTTTTTCAAAGTTAACACTTGCATTGAGCATAAACATTAAACCAGTAAGTGTTTCGTTGGACTCACTGGAAGTAAACTAAAGTGACTCTGGTGGGACTCGAACCCACAACCTTTGAATGTCTTTGACTGTCTAGAAGTCCAATGCGCTATCCATTGCGCCACAGAGCCTAGGTGGACTGGTGAGACGTATTCAACCTTTCTGTACAATTAAAGAGAGACAATGGTCGTATGTTTTTTAAACAATGCGACCATGAAATGCAGTGTTGCAGATATGTGTGAGTCAGACTAAAGGTCAGTCTGATTAGTAGCAGCTGGAGATGTAGCTTAGTGGTAGAGCATGTGCTTCTCATCCATAAGGTCCCTGGCATATCTAGGGTCCCTGTTGTTTACTTGGAGTTGTTGAATAAGCGCTTTTCTTTGCGGATCTCGTGGCGCAACGGTAGCGCGTCTGACTCCAGATCAGAAGGTTGCGTGTTCAAATCACGTCGGGATCATGTGATCTTTTTGCTTTTTTAAAGAAAATCTTTGATTAGGTTCAGCAAACCACAAAAAAGGCCTTTTCATCCTCAACACTTGTTTTGAATGTCAAAATAAAACACAAAATATTTTGTAGGAGCCACTGGAATAGACATATCAGCACTGTAATGTGTAAAGAAGCAAAGTAGCTGAGGACTCACACAGAGAAAGATAAATGTGACTCTGATGGGACTTACAACACTCTCGAAGTCCAATGCATTTTCCATTGTGTCAAGGGGGCCAAGCTTGGCCCAAGTGTCTTCTTTTGTATCTTGGTTCATTTGAACTGAATGTAGCATTTAAATATATTGTTTATATAATCCTCACACTACAAAATCCTTGGTGGCGGATGTGTGAGTCAGACACAACATCTCACCAATCCTTTATAAGTGGGGATGTAGCTCAGTGGTAGAGCGCATGCTTCGCATGTATGAGGTCCTGGGTTCAATCCCCAGCATCTCCATGGTGACTTCCCTTTAGTGCAGTAGTCTCTTACTAATTTTGTTTAGAAATTTAGAAGTAGTTGAAACCTCTCTGTGACATAGTGAAAGGCTATCAAGTTGTGGTCCTTAATATGTAAATGTTGGCCATCATAATTCATGTTTTGCAAGCTAGGATCATGATCCATTTCAAACTTAACACTTTGAATTTTTTTATAGAGTAGTTGGAGGGCAAAAAGGTAAAATGAATAATCTAAAAAAACAATGCATTGTCCAATGCGTCACAGAGCCAAACTTGGCCTATGTACCTTCTTTTGTACCTTGGTTCATTTAAAGTAAACATAGTAGTTAACAGTATTGTTTATATTATCCTCTCACTAGAAAATTCATGGTGGCAGATGTGTGAGTCAGAAACAACTTCTCACAGCCACCTTATGTGTTGGGATGTAGCTCAGTGGTAGAGCGCATGCTTTGCATGTATGAGGTCCCGGGTTCAATCCCCGGCATCTCCATGGTAGTTTCTCTTTAGTGTAGTAGTCTCTTACTGATTTTGTTTAGAAACTTAGAAGTAGTTAAAACATCCCTTCGACATAGTGAAAGTCTATCAGGTTGTAGTCCTTAACCTGTCAATGGTGGCCATCATAATTCATGTACCGCTTTACAGGATCATGAACCGTTTCAAACTTAACACTTTGAATATGGTTCTAAAGTAGTTGGAGAGTCTTCAGAGGGTAGAGTTGGGCTAAGACAAAGAGTCTAGAAGTCCAATGCATTGTCCAGTGTGTCACGGAGCCGAGATTGGCCTATGTACCTTCTTTTGCAACTTGGTTCATTTGAACTGAATGTTAATAATACTGTTTGTATAATTCTCTGACTACAAACTCCATAGTGGCGGACTTGTGAGTCAGAAACAACTTCTCACAACAGACATACGTGTGGGGATGGAGCTCAGGGGTAGAGCGCATGCTTTGCTTTATGAGGTCCCAGGTTGAATTCATGGTGTTTCCATGGTGACTACTCATTAGCGTAGCCGTCTCTTACCATTTTCAGCTAGGATTGTAAAAAGAGTTGAAACATCTCTATGACATGGTGAAAGTTTGTGTCTGAAGGGTAGTGCTTGATCATTAAATGCTGGCCATCATAATTAATGTACCACGAGATCCTTAGGATGAAGGACTTTTTCAAAGTTAACACTTGCATTGAGCATAAACATTAAACCAGTAAGTGTTTCGTTGTACTCACTGGAAGTAAACTAAAGTGACTCTGTTGGGACTCGAACCCACAACCTTTGAATGTCTTTGACTGTCTAGAAGTCCAATGCGCTATCCATTGCACCACAGAGCCTAGGTGGACTGGTGAGACGTATTCAACCTTTCTGTACAATTAAAAGAGAGACAATGGTCGTATGTTTTTTAAACAATGCGACCATGAAATGCAGTGTTGCAGATATGTGTGAGTCAGACTAAAGGTCAGTCTGATTAGTAGCAGCTGGAGATGTAGCTTAGTGGTAGAGCATGTGCTTCTCATCCATAAGGTCCCTGGCATATCTAGGGTCCCTGTTGTTTACTTGGAGTTGTTGAATAAGCGCTTTTCTTTGCGGATCTCGTGGCGCAACGGTAGCGCGTCTGACTCCAGATCAGAAGGTTGCGTGTTCAAATCACGTCGGGATCATGTGATCTTTTTGCCTTTTTAAAGAAAATCTTTGATTAGGTTCAGCAAACCACAAAAAGGCCTTTTCATCCTCAACACTTGTTTTGAATGTCAAAATAAAACACAAAATATTTTGTAGGAGCCACTGGAATAGACATATCAGCACTGTAATGTGTAAAGAAGCAAAGTAGCTGAGGACTCACACAGAGAAAAATAAATGTGACTCTGATGGGACTTACAACACTCTCGAAGTCCAATGCATTTTCCATTGTGTCAAGGGGGCCAAGCTTGGCCCAAGTGTCTTCTTTTGTATCTTGGTTCATTTGAACTGAATGTAGCATTTAAATATATTGTTTATATAATCCTCACACTACAAAATCCTTGGTGGCGGATGTGTGAGTCAGACACAACATCTCACCAATCCTTTATAAGTGGGGATGTAGCTCAGTGGTAGAGCGCATGCTTCGCATGTATGAGGTCCTGGGTTCAATCCCCAGCATCTCCATGGTGACTTCCCTTTAGTGCAGTAGTCTCTTACTAATTTTGTTTAGAAATTTAGAAGTAGTTGAAACCTCTCTGTGACATAGTGAAAGGCTATCAAGTTGTGGTCCTTAATATGTAAATGTTGGCCATCATAATTCATGTTTTGCAAGCTAGGATCATGATCCATTTCAAACTTAACACTTTGAATTTTTTTATAGAGTAGTTGGAGGGCAAAAAGGTAAAATGAATAATCTAAAAAAACAATGCATTGTCCAATGCGTCACAGAGCCAAACTTGGCCTATGTACCTTCTTTTGTACCTTGGTTCATTTAAAGTCAACATAGTAGTTAACAGTATTGTTTATATTATCCTCTCACTAGAAAATTCATGGTGGCAGATGTGTGAGTCAGAAACAACTTCTCACAGCCACCTTATGTGTGGGGATGTAGCTCAGTGGTAGAGCGCATGCTTTGCATGTATGAGGTCCCGGGTTCAATCCCCGGCATCTCCATGGTAGTTTCTCTTTAGTGTAGTAGTCTCTTACTGATTTTGTTTAGAAACTTAGAAGTAGTTAAAACATCCCTTCGACATAGTGAAAGTCTATCAGGTTGTAGTCCTTAACCTGTCAATGGTGGCCATCATAATTCATGTACCGCTTTACAGGATCATGAACCGTTTCAAACTTAACACTTTGAATATGGTTCTAAAGTAGTTGGAGAGTCTTCAGAGGGTAGAGTTGGGCTAAGACAAAGAGTCTAGAAGTCCAATGCATTGTCCAGTGTGTCACGGAGCCGAGATTGGCCTATGTACCTTCTTTTGCAACTTGGTTCATTTGAACTGAATGTTAATAATACTGTTTGTATAATTCTCTGACTACAAACTCCATAGTGGCGGACTTGTGAGTCAGAAACAACTTCTCACAACAGACATACGTGTGGGGATGGAGCTCAGGGGTAGAGCGCATGCTTTGCTTTATGAGGTCCCAGGTTGAATTCATGGTGTTTTCCATGGTGACTACTCATTAGCGTAGCCGTCTCTTACCATTTTCAGCTAGGATTGTAAAAAGAGTTGAAACATCTCTATGACATGGTGAAAGTTTGTGTCTGAAGGGTAGTGCTTGATCATTAAATGCTGGCCATCATAATTCATGTACCACGAGATCCTTAGGATGAAGGACTTTTTCAAAGTTAACACTTGCATTGAGCATAAACATTAAACCAGTAAGTGTTTCGTTGGACTCACTGGAAGTAAACTAAAGTGCCTCTGGTGGGACTCGAACCCACAACCTTTGAATGTCTTTGACTGTCTAGAAGTCCAATGCTCTATCCATTGCGCCACAGAGCCTAGGTGTACTGGTGAGACGTATTCAACCTTTCTGTACAATTAAAAGAGAGACAATGGTCGTATGTTTTTTAAACAATGCGACCATGAAATGCAGTGTTGCAGATATGTGTGAGTCAGACTAAAGGTCAGTCTGATTAGTAGCAGCTGGAGATGTAGCTTAGTGGTAGAGCATGTGCTTCTCATCCATAAGGTCCCTGGCATATCTAGGGTCCCTGTTGTTTACTTGGAGTTGTTGAATAAGCGCTTTTCTTTGCGGATCTCGTGGCGCAACGGTAGCGCGTCTGACTCCAGATCAGAAGGTTGCGTGTTCAAATCACGTCGGGATCATGTGATCTTTTGCTTTTTAAAGAAAATCTTTGATTAGGTTCAGCAAACCACAAAAAAGGCCTTTTCATCCTCAACACTTGTTTTGAATGTCAAAATAAAACACAAAATATTTTGTAGGAGCCACTGGAATAGACATATCAGCACTGTAATGTGTAAAGAAGCAAAGTAGCTGAGGACTCACACAGAGAAAAATAAATGTGACTCTGATGGGACTTACAACACTCTCGAAGTCCAATGCATTTTCCATTGTGTCAAGGGGGCCAAGCTTGGCCCAAGTGTCTTCTTTTGTATCTTGGTTCATTTGAACTGAATGTAGCATTTAAATATATTGTTTATATAATCCTCACACTACAAAATCCTTGGTGGCGGATGTGTGAGTCAGACACAACATCTCACCAATCCTTTATAAGTGGGGATGTAGCTCAGTGGTAGAGCGCATGCTTCGCATGTATGAGGTCCTGGGTTCAATCCCCAGCATCTCCATGGTGACTTCCCTTTAGTGCAGTAGTCTCTTACTAATTTTGTTTAGAAATTTAGAAGTAGTTGAAACCTCTCTGTGACATAGTGAAAGGCTATCAAGTTGTGGTCCTTAATATGTAAATGTTGGCCATCATAATTCATGTTTGCAAGCTAGGATCATGATCCATTTCAAACTTAACACTTTGAATTTTTTTATAGAGTAGTTGGAGGGCAAAAAGGTAAAATGAATAATCTAAAAAAACAATGCATTGTCCAATGCGTCACAGAGCCAAACTTGGCCTATGTACCTTCTTTTGTACCTTGGTTCATTTAAAGTAAACATAGTAGTTAACAGTATTGTTTATATTATCCTCTCACTAGAAAATTCATGGTGGCAGATGTGTGAGTCAGAAACAACTTCTCACAGCCACCTTATGTGTTGGGATGTAGCTCAGTGGTAGAGCGCATGCTTTGCATGTATGAGGTCCCGGGTTCAATCCCTGGCATCTCCATGGTAGTTTCTCTTTAGTGTAGTAGTCTCTTACTGATTTTGTTTAGAAACTTAGAAGTAGTTAAAACATCCCTTCGACATAGTGAAAGTCTATCAGGTTGTAGTCCTTAACCTGTCAATGGTGGCCATCATAATTCATGTACCGCTTTACAGGATCATGAACCGTTTCAAACTTAACACTTTGAATATGGTTCTAAAGTAGTTGGAGAGTCTTCAGAGGGTAGAGTTGGGCTAAGACAAAGAGTCTAGAAGTCCAATGCATTGTCCAGTGTGTCACGGAGCCGAGATTGGCCTATGTACCTTCTTTTGCAACTTGGTTCATTTGAACTGAATGTTAATAATACTGTTTGTATAATTCTCTGACTACAAACTCCATAGTGGCGGACT
This sequence comes from Denticeps clupeoides, assembly GCF_900700375.1. Classification (NCBI taxonomy): domain Eukaryota; kingdom Metazoa; phylum Chordata; class Actinopteri; order Clupeiformes; family Denticipitidae; genus Denticeps; species Denticeps clupeoides. The sequence goes on from NW_021629925.1 coordinate 28,624, forward strand.
TGTGAGTCAGAAACAACTTCTCACAACAGACATACGTGTGGGGATGGAGCTCAGGGGTAGAGCGCATGCTTTGCTTTATGAGGTCCCAGGTTGAATTCATGGTGTTTCCATGGTGACTACTCATTAGCGTAGCCGTCTCTTACCATTTTCAGCTAGGATTGTAAAAGAGTTGAAACATCTCTATGACATGGTGAAAGTTTGTGTCTGAAGGGTAGTGCTTGATCATTAAATGCTGGCCATCATAATTCATGTACCACGAGATCCTTAGGATGAAGGACTTTTTCAAAGTTAACACTTGCATTGAGCATAAACATTAAACCAGTAAGTGTTTCGTTGGACTCACTGGAAGTAAACTAAAGTGACTCTGTTGGGACTCGAACCCACAACCTTTGAATGTCTTTGACTGTCTAGAAGTCCAATGCGCTATCCATTGCACCACAGAGCCTAGGTGGACTGGTGAGACGTATTCAACCTTTCTGTACAATTAAAAGAGAGACAATGGTCGTATGTTTTTAAAACAATGCGACCATGAAATGCAGTGTTGCAGATATGTGTGAGTCAGACTAAAGGTCAGTCTGATTAGTAGCAGCTGGAGATGTAGCTTAGTGGTAGAGCATGTGCTTCTCATCCATAAGGTCCCTGGCATATCTAGGGTCCCTGTTGTTTACTTGGAGTTGTTGAATAAGCGCTTTTCTTTGCGGATCTCGTGGCGCAACGGTAGCGCGTCTGACTCCAGATCAGAAGGTTGCGTGTTCAAATCACGTCGGGATCATGAGATCTTTTTGCCTTTTTAAGAAAATCTTTGATTAGGTTCAGCAAACCACAAAAGGCCTTTTCATCCTCAACACTTGTTTTGAATGTCAAAATAAAACACAAAATATTTTGTAGGAGCCACTGGAATAGACATATCAGCACTGTAATGTGTAAAGAAGCAAAGTAGCTGAGGACTCACACAGAGAAAAATAAATGTGACTCTGATGGGACTTACAACACTCTCGAAGTCCAATGCATTTTCCATTGTGTCAAGGGGGCCAAGCTTGGCCCAAGTGTCTTCTTTTGTATCTTGGTTCATTTGAACTGAATGTAGCATTTAAATATATTGTTTATATAATCCTCACACTACAAAATCCTTGGTGGCGGATGTGTGAGTCAGACACAACATCTCACCAATCCTTTATAAGTGGGGATGTAGCTCAGTGGTAGAGCGCATGCTTCGCATGTATGAGGTCCTGGGTTCAATCCCCAGCATCTCCATGGTGACTTCCCTTTAGTGCAGTAGTCTCTTACTAATTTTGTTTAGAAATTTAGAAGTAGTTGAAACCTCTCTGTGACATAGTGAAAGGCTATCAAGTTGTGGTCCTTAATATGTAAATGTTGGCCATCATAATTCATGTTTTGCAAGCTAGGATCATGATCCATTTCAAACTTAACACTTTGAATTTTTTTATAGAGTAGTTGGAGGGCAAAAAGGTAAAATGAATAATCTAAAAAAACAATGCATTGTCCAATGCGTCACAGAGCCAAACTTGGCCTATGTACCTTCTTTTGTACCTTGGTTCATTTAAAGTCAACATAGTAGTTAACAGTATTGTTTATATTATCCTCTCACTAGAAAATTCATGGTGGCAGATGTGTGAGTCAGAAACAACTTCTCACAGCCACCTTATGTGTGGGGATGTAGCTCAGTGGTAGAGCGCATGCTTTGCATGTATGAGGTCCCGGGTTCAATCCCCGGCATCTCCATGGTAGTTTCTCTTTAGTGTAGTAGTCTCTTACTGATTTTGTTTAGAAACTTAGAAGTAGTTAAAACATCCCTTCGACATAGTGAAAGTCTATCAGGTTGTAGTCCTTAACCTGTCAATGGTGGCCATCATAATTCATGTACCGCTTTACAGGATCATGAACCGTTTCAAACTTAACACTTTGAATATGGTTCTAAAGTAGTTGGAGAGTCTTCAGAGGGTAGAGTTGGGCTAAGACAAAGAGTCTAGAAGTCCAATGCATTGTCCAGTGTGTCACGGAGCCGAGATTGGCCTATGTACCTTCTTTTGCAACTTGGTTCATTTGAACTGAATGTTAATAATACTGTTTGTATAATTCTCTGACTACAACTCCATAGTGGGCGGACTTGTGAGTCAGAAACAACTTCTCACAACAGACATACGTGTGGGGATGGAGCTCAGGGGTAGAGCGCATGCTTTGCTTTATGAGGTCCCAGGTTGAATTCATGGTGTTTCCATGGTGACTACTCATTAGCGTAGCCGTCTCTTACCATTTTCAGCTAGGATTGTAAAAAGAGTTGAAACATCTCTATGACATGGTGAAAGTTTGTGTCTGAAGGGTAGTGCTTGATCATTAAATGCTGGCCATCATAATTCATGTACCACGAGATCCTTAGGATGAAGGACTTTTTCAAAGTTAACACTTGCATTGAGCATAAACATTAAACCAGTAAGTGTTTCGTTGGACTCACTGGAAGTAAACTAAAGTGCCTCTGGTGGGACTCGAACCCACAACCTTTGAATGTCTTTGACTGTCTAGAAGTCCAATGCTCTATCCATTGCGCCACAGAGCCTAGGTGTACTGGTGAGACGTATTCAACCTTTCTGTACAATTAAAAGAGAGACAATGGTCGTATGTTTTTTAAACAATGCGACCATGAAATGCAGTGTTGCAGATATGTGTGAGTCAGACTAAAGGTCAGTCTGATTAGTAGCAGCTGGAGATGTAGCTTAGTGGTAGAGCATGTGCTTCTCATCCATAAGGTCCCTGGCATATCTAGGGTCCCTGTTGTTTACTTGGAGTTGTTGAATAAGCGCTTTTCTTTGCGGATCTCGTGGCGCAACGGTAGCGCGTCTGACTCCAGATCAGAAGGTTGCGTGTTCAAATCACGTCGGGATCATGTGATCTTTTTGCTTTTTTAAGAAAATCTTGATTAGGTTCAGCAAACCACAAAAAAGGCCTTTTCATCCTCAACACTTGTTTTGAATGTCAAAATAAAACACAAAATATTTTGTAGGAGCCACTGGAATAGACATATCAGCACTGTAATGTGTAAAGAAGCAAAGTAGCTGAGGACTCACACAGAGAAAAATAATGTGACTCTGATGGGACTTACAACACTCTCGAAGTCCAATGCATTTTCCATTGTGTCAAGGGGGCCAAGCTTGGCCCAAGTGTCTTCTTTTGTATCTTGGTTCATTTGAACTGAATGTAGCATTTAAATATATTGTTTATATAATCCTCACACTACAAAATCCTTGGTGGCGGATGTGTGAGTCAGACACAACATCTCACCAATCCTTTATAAGTGGGGATGTAGCTCAGTGGTAGAGCGCATGCTTCGCATGTATGAGGTCCTGGGTTCAATCCCCAGCATCTCCATGGTGACTTCCATTTAGTGCAGTAGTCTCTTACTAATTTTGTTTAGAAATTTAGAAGTAGTTGAAACCTCTCTGTGACATAGTGAAAGGCTATCAAGTTGTGGTCCTTAATATGTAAATGTTGGCCATCATAATTCATGTTTTGCAAGCTAGGATCATGATCCATTTCAAACTTAACACTTTGAATTTTTTTATAGAGTAGTTTGGAGGGCAAAAAGGTAAAATGAATAATCTAAAAAAACAATGCATTGTCCAATGCGTCACAGAGCCAAACTTGGCCTATGTACCTTCTTTTGTACCTTGGTTCATTTAAAGTAAACATAGTAGTTAACAGTATTGTTTATATTATCCTCTCACTAGAAAATTCATGGTGGCAGATGTGTGAGTCAGAAAACAACTTCTCACAGCCACCTTATGTGTTGGGATGTAGCTCAGTGGTAGAGCGCATGCTTTGCATGTATGAGGTCCCGGGTTCAATCCCTGGCATCTCCATGGTAGTTTCTCTTTAGTGTAGTAGTCTCTTACTGATTTTGTTTAGAAACTTAGAAGTAGTTAAAACATCCCTTCGACATAGTGAAAGTCTATCAGGTTGTAGTCCTTAACCTGTCAATGGTGGCCATCATAATTCATGTACCCGCTTTACAGGATCATGAACCGTTTCAAACTTAACACTTTGAATATGGTTCTAAAGTAGTTGGAGAGTCTTCAGAGGGTAGAGTTGGGCTAAGACAAAGAGTCTAGAAGTCCAATGCATTGTCCAGTGTGTCACGGAGCCGAGATTGGCCTATGTACCTTCTTTTGCAACTTGGTTCATTTGAACTGAATGTTAATAATACTGTTTGTATAATTCTCTGACTACAAACTCCATAGTGGCGGACTTGTGAGTCAGAAACAACTTCTCACAACAGACATACGTGTGGGGATGGAGCTCAGGGGTAGAGCGCATGCTTTGCTTTATGAGGTCCAGGTTGAATTCATGGTGTTTCCATGGTGACTACTCATTAGCGTAGCCGTCTCTTACCATTTTCAGCTAGGATTGTAAAAAGAGTTTGAAACATCTCTATGACATGGTGAAAGTTTTGTGTCTGAAGGGTAGTGCTTGATCATTAAATGCTGGCCATCATAATTAATGTACCACGATATCCTTAGGATGAAGGACTTTTTCAAAGTTAACACTTGCATTGAGCATAAACATTAACCAGTAAGTGTTTCGTTGGACTCACTGGAAGTAAACTAAGTGACTCTGTTGGGACTCGAACCCACAACCTTGAATGTCTTTTGACTGTCTAGAAGTCCAATGCCTATCCATTGCAGCCACAGAGCCTAGGTGGACTGGTGAGACGTATTCAACCTTTCTGTACAATTAAAAGAGAGACAATGGTCGTATGTTTTTTAAAACAATGCGACCATGAAATGCAGTGTTGCAGATATGTGTGAGTCAGACTAAAAGGTCAGTCTGATTAGTAGCAGCTGGAGATGTAGCTTAGTGGTAGAGCATGTGCTTCTCATCCATAAGGTCCCTGGCATATCTAGGGTCCCTGTTGTTTACTTGGAGTTGTTGATAATAGCGCTTTTCTTTGCGGATCTCGTGGCGCAACGGTAGCGCGTCTGACTCCAGATCAGAAGGTTGCGTGTTCAATCACGTCGGGATCATGTGATCTTTTTGCCTTTTTAAAGAAAATCTTTGATTAGGTTCAGCAAACCACAAAAGGCCTTTTCATCCTCAACACTTGTTTTGAATGTCAAATAAAACACAAAATATTTTGTAGGAGCCACTGGAATAGACATATCAGCACTGTAATGTGTAAAGAAGCAAAGTAGCTGAGGACTCACACAGAGAAAAATAAATGTGACTCTGATGGGACTTACAACACTCTCGAAGTCCAATGCATTTCCATTGTGTCAAGGGGGCCCAAGCTTGGCCCAAGTGGTCTTCTTTGTATCTTGGTTCATTTGAAACTGAATGTAGCATTAAATATATTGTTTATATAATCCTCACACTACAAAATCCTTGGTGGCGGATGCTGTGAGTCAGACACACAACATCTCACCAATCCTTTATAATGTGGGGATGTAGCTCAGTGGTAGAGCGCATGCTTCGCATGTATGAGGTCCTGGGTTCAATCCCCAGCATCTCCATGGTGACTTCCCTTTAGTGCAGTAGTCTCTTACTAATTTTGTTTAGAATTTAGAACAGTAGTTGAAACCTCTCTGTGACATAGTGAAAGCTATCAAGTTGTGGTCCTTAATATGTAAATGTTGGCCATCATAATTCATGTTTTGCAAGCTAGGATCATGATCCATTTCAAACTTAACACTTTGAATTTTTTTATAGAGTAGTTGGAGGGCAAAAAGGTAAAATGAATAATCTAAAAAAACAATTGCATTGTCCAATGCGTCACAGAGCCAAACTTGGCTATGTACCTTCTTTTGTACCTTGGTTCATTTAAGTCAACATAGTAGTTAACAGTATTGTTTATATTATCCTCTCACTAGAAAATTCATGGTGGCAGATGTGTGAGTCAGAAACAACTTCTCACAAGCCACCTTATGTGTGGGGATGTAGCTCAGTGGTAGAGCGCATGCTTTGCATGTATGAGGTCCCCGGGTTCAATCCCCGGCATTCTCCATGGTAGTTTCTCTTTAGTGTAGTAGTCTCTTACTGATTTTGTTTAGAAACTTAGAAGTAGTTAAAAACATCCCCTTCGACATAGTTAAAGTCTATCAGGTGTAGTCCTTAACCTGTCATGTGGTGGCCATCATACTTCATGTACCGCTTTACAGGATCATGAACCGTTTCAAACTAACACTTACTTTGAATATGGTTCTAAAGTAGTTGGAGAGTCTTCAGAGGGTAGAGTGGGGCTAAGACAAGAGTCTAGAAGTCCAATGCATTGTCCAGTGGTGTCACGGAGCCGAGATTGGCCTATGATGACCTTCTTTTGCAACTTGGTTCATTTTGAACTGAATGTTAATAATACTGTTTGTATAATTCTCTACCAAACTCCATAGTGGCGGACTTGTGAGTCAGAAACAACTTCTCACAACAGACATACGTGGGGGATGTGAGCTCAGGGGTAGAGCGCATGCTTTGCTTTATAGGTCCCAGGTTGAATTCATGGTGTTTCCATGGTGACTACTCATTAGCGTAGCCGTCTCTTACCATTTTCAGCTAGGATTGTAAAAAGATTGAAACATCTCTATGACATGGTGAAAGTTGTGTCTGAAGGGTAGTGCTTGATCATTAAATGCTGGCCATCATAATTCATGTACCACGAGATCCTTAGGATGAAGGCTTTTTCAAAGTTAACAACTTGCATTGAGCATAAACATTAAACCAGTAAGTGTTCGTTGGACTCACTGGAAGTAAATAAGTGCCTCTGTGGGACTCGAACCCACAACCTTTGAATGTCCTTTGACTGTCTAGAAGTCCAATGCTCTATCCATTGCGCCACAGAGCCTAGGGTGTACTGGTGAGACGTATTCAACCTTTCTGTACAATTAAAAGAGAGACAATGGTCGTATGTTTTTTAAACAATGCGACCATGAAATGCGTGTTGCAGATATGTGTGAGTCAGACTAAGGTCAGTCTGATTAGTAGCAGCTGGAGATGTAGCTTAGTGGTAGAGCATTGTGCTTCTCATCCATAAGGTCCCTGGCATATCTAGGGTCCTGTTGTTACTTGGAGTTGTTGAATAAGCGCTTTTCTTTGCGGATCTCGTGGCGCAACGGTTAGCGCGTCTGACTCCAGATCAGAAGGTTGCGTGTTCAAATCACGTCGGGATCATGTGATCTTTTTGCTTTTTAAAGAAAATCTTTGATTAGGTTCAGCAAACCACAAAAAAGGCCTTTTCATCCTCAACACTTGTTTTGAATGTCAAAATAAAACACAAAATATTTTGTAGGAGCCACTGGAATAGACATATCAGCACTGTAATGGTAAAGAAGCAAAGTAGCTGAGGACTCACACAGAGAAAAATAAATGTGACTCTGATGGGACTTACAAACACTCTCGAAGTCCAATGCATTTTCCATTGTGTCAAGGGGCCAAGCTTGGCCCAAGTGTCTTCTTTTGTTATCTGGTTCATTTGAACTGAATGGTAGCATTTAATAATATGTTTATATAATCCTCACACTACAAAATCCTTGGTGGCGGATGTGTGAGTCAGACACACATCTCACCAATCCTTTATACTGGGGAGGTAGCTCAGTGGTAGAGCGCATGCTTCGCATGTATGAGGTCCTGGGTTCAATCCCCAGCATCTCCATGGTGACTTCCCGTTTAGTGCAGTAGTCTCTTACTAATTTTGTTTAGAAATTTAGAAGTAGTTGAAACCTCTCTGTGACATAGGTGAAAGGCTATCAAGTTGTGGTCCTTAATATGTAAATGTTGGCCATCATAATTCATGTTTTGCAAGCTAGGATCATGATCCATTAAACTTAAACACTTTGAATTTTTTTATAGAGTAGTTGGAGGGGCAAAAAGGTAAAATGAATAATCTAAAAAAACACTGCATTGTCCAATGTGTCACAGAGCCAAACTTGGCCTATGTACCTCTTTTGTACCTTGGTTCATTTAAAGTCAACATAGTAGTAACAGTATTGTTTATATTATCCTCTCACTAGAAAATTCATGGTGACAGATGTGTGAGTCAGAAACAACTTCTCACAGCCACCTTATGTGTGGGGATGTAGCTCAGTGGTAGAGCGCATGCGTTGCATGTATGAGGTCCCGGGTTCAATCCCTGGAATCTCCATGGTAGTTTCTCTTTAGTGTAGTAGTCTCTTACTGATTTGTTTAGAAACTTAGAAGTAGTTAAAACATCCCTTCGACATAGTGAAAGTCTATCAGGTTGTAGTCCTTAACCTGTCAATGGTGGCCATCATAATTCATGTACCGCTTTACAGGATCATGAACCGTTTCAAACTTAACACTTTGAATATGGGTTCTAAAGTAGTTGGAGAGTCTTCAGAGGGTAGAGTTGGGCTAAGACAAAGAGTCTAGAAGTCCAATGCATGTCCAGTGTGTCACGGAGCCGAGATTGGCCTATGTACCTTCTTTTGCAACTGGTTCATTTGAACTGAATGTTAATAATACTGTTTGTATAATTCTCTGACTACAAACTCCATAGTGGCGGACTTGTGAGTCAGAAACAACTTCTCACAACAGACATACGTGTGGGGATGGAGCTCAGGGGTAGAGCGCATGCTTTGCTTTATGAGGTCCCAGGTTGAATTCATGGTGTTTCCATGGTGACTACTCATTAGCGTAGCCGTCTCTTACCATTTTCAGCTAGGATTGTAAAAAAGAGTTGAAACATCTCTATGACATGGTGAAAGTTTGTGTCTGAAGGGTAGTGCTTGATCATTAAATGCTGGCCATCATAATTCATGTACCACGAGATCCTTAGGATGAAGGACTTTTTCAAAGTTAACACTTGCATTGAGCATAAACATTAAACCAGTAAGTGTTTCGTTGGACTCACTGGAAGTAAACTAAAGTGACTCTGGTGGGACTCGAACCCACAACCTTTGAATGTCTTTGACTGTCTAGAAGTCCAATGCGCTATCCATTGCGCCACAGAAGCCTAGGCGGACTGGTTGAGGACGTATTCAACCTTTCTGTACAATTAAAAGAGAGACAATGGTTGTATGTTTTTTAAACAATGCGACCATGAAATGCAGTTGTGCAGATATGTGTGAGTCAGACTAAAGGTCAGTCTGATTAGTAGCAGCTGGAGATGTAGCTTAGTGGTAGAGCATGTGCTTCTCATCCATAAGGTCCCTGGCATATCTAGGGTCCCTGTTGTTTACTTGGAGTTGTTGAATAAAGCGCTTTTCTTTTGCGGATCTCGTGGCGCAACGGGTAGCAGCGTCTGACTCCAGATCAGAAGGTTGCGTGTTCAAATCACGTCGGGATCATGTGATCTTTTTGCCTTTTTAAAGAAAATCTTTGATTAGGTTCAGCAAACCACAAAAAGGCCTTTTCATCCTCAACACTTGTTTTGAATGTCAAAATAAAAGCACAAAATATTTTGTAGGAGCCACTGGAATAGACATATCAGCACTGTAATGTGTAAAGAAGCAAAGTAGCTGAGGACTCACACAGAGAAAAATAAATGTGACTCTGATGGGACTTACAACACTCTCGAAGTCCAATGCATTTTCATTGTGTCAAGGGGGCCAAGCTTGGCCCATAGTGTCTTCTTTGTATCTTGGTTCCCTATTGAACTGAATGTAGCATTTAAATATATTGTTTATATAATCCTCACACTACAAAATCCTTGGTGGCGGATGTGTGAGTCAGACACAACATCTCACCAATGCTTTATAAGTGGGGATGTAGCTCAGTGGTAGAAGGCGCATGCTTCGCATGTATGAGTTCCTGGGTTCAATCCCCAGCATCTCCATGGTGACTGCCCTTAGTGCAGTAGTCTCTTACTAATTTTGTTTAGAAATTTAGAAGTAGTTGAAACCTCTCTGTGACATAGTGAAAGGCTATCAAGTTGTGGTCCTTAATATGTAAATGTTGGCCATCATAATTCATGTTTTGCAAGCTAGATCATGATCCATTTCAAACTTAACACTTTGAATTTTTTTATAGAGTAGTTGGAGGGCAAAAAGGTAAAATGAATAATCTAAAAAAACAATGCATTGTCCAATGCGTCACAGAGCCAAACTTGGCCTATGTACCTTCTTTTGTACCTTGGTTCATTTAAAGTCAACATAGTAGTTAACAGTATTGTTTATATTATCCTCTCACTAGAAATTCATGGTGCAGATGTGTGAGTCAGAAACAACTTCTCACAGCCACCTTAAGTGTGGGGATGTAGCTCAGTGGTAGAGCGCATGCTTTGCATGTATGAGGTCCCGGGTTCAAACCCCGGCATCTCCATGGTAGTTTCTCTTTAGTGTAGTAGTCTCTTACTGATTTTATTTAGAAACTTAGAAGTAGTTAAAACATCCCTTCGACATAGTGAAAGTCTATCAGGTTGTAGTCCTTAACCTGTCAATGGTGGCCATCATAATTCATGTACCGCTTTACAGGATCATGAACCGTTTCAAACTTAACACTTTGAATATGGTTCTAAAGTAGTTGGAGAGTCTTCAGAGGGTAGAGTTGGGCTAAGACAAAGAGTCTAGAAGTCCAATGCATTGTCCAGTGTGTCACGGAGCCGAGATTGGCCTATGTACCTTCTTTTGCAACTTGGTTCATTTGAACTGAATGTTAATAATACTGTTTGTATAATTCTCTGACTACAAACTCCATAGTGGCGGACTTGTGAGTCAGAAACAACTTCTCACAACAGACATACGTGTGGGGGATGGAGCTCAGGGGTAGAGCGCATGCTTTGCTTTATGAGGTCCCAGGTTGAATTCATGGTGTTTCCATGGTGACTACTCATTAGCGTAGCCGTCTCTTACCATTTTCAGCTAGGATTGTAAAAAGAGTTGAAACATCTCTATGACATGGTGAAAGTTTGTGTCTGAAGGGTAGTGCTTGATCATTAAATGCTGGCCATCATAATTCATGTACCACGAGATCCTTAGGATGAAGGACTTTTTCAAAGTTAACACTTGCATTGAGCATAAACATTAAACCAGTAAGTGTTTTCGTTGGACTCACTGGAAGTAAACTAAAGTGACTCTGGTGGGACTCGAACCCACAACCTTTGAATGTCTTTGACTGTCTAGAAGTCCAATGCGCTATCCATTGCGCCACAGAGCCTAGGTGGACTGGTGAGACGTATTCAACCTTTCTGTACAATTAAAGAGAGACAATGGTCGTATGTTTTTTAAACAATGCGACCATGAAATGCAGTGTTGCAGATATGTGTGAGTCAGACTAAAGGTCAGTCTGATTAGTAGCAGCTGGAGATGTAGCTTAGTGGTAGAGCATGTGCTTCTCATCCATAAGGTCCCTGGCATATCTAGGGTCCCTGTTGTTTACTTGGAGTTGTTGAATAAGGGCTTTTCTTTGCGGATCTCGTGGCGCAACGGTAGCGCGTCTGACTCCAGATCAGAAGGTTGCGTGTTCAAATCACGTCGGGATCATGTGATCTTTTGCCTTTTTAAAGAAAATCTTTGATTAGGTTCAGCAACCACAAAAAAGGCCTTTTCATCCTCAACACTTGTTTTGAATGTCAAAATAAACACAAATATTTTGTAGGAGCCACTGGAATAGACATATCAGCACTGTAATGTGTAAAGAAGCAAAGTAGCTGAGGACTCACACAGAGAAAAATAAATGTGACTCTGATGGGACTTACAACACTCTCGAAGTCCAATGCATTTTCCATTGTGTCAAGGGGGCCAAGCTTGGCCCAAGTGTCTTCTTTTGTATCTTGGTTCATTTGAACTGAATGTAGCATTTAAATATATTGTTTATATAATCCTCACACTACAAAATCCTTGGTGGCGGATGTGTGAGTCAGACACAACATCTCACCAATGCTTTATAAGTGGGGATGTAGCTCAGTGGTAGAGCGCATGCTTCGCATGTATGAGGTCCTGGGTTCAATCCCCAGCATCTCCATGGTGACTTCCCTTTAGTGCAGTAGTCTCTTACTAATTTTGTTTAGAAATTTAGAAGTAGTTGAAACCTCTCTGTGACATAGTGAAAGGCTATCAAGTTGTGGTCCTTAATATGTAAATGTTGGCCATCATAATTCATGTTTTGCAAGCTAGGATCATGATCCATTTCAAACTTAACACTTTGAATTTTTTTATAGAGTAGTTGGAGGGCAAAAAGGTAAATGAATAATCTAAAAAACAATGCATTGTCCAATGCGTCACAGAGCCAAACTTGGCCTATGTACCTTCTTTTGTACCTTGGTTCATTTAAAGTCAACATAGTAGTTAACAGTATTGTTTATATTATCCTCTCACTAGAAAATTCATGGTGGCAGATGTGTGAGTCAGAAACAACTTCTCACAGCCACCTTATGTGTGGGGATGTAGCTCAGTGGTAGAGCGCATGCTTTGCATGTATGAGGTCCCGGGTTCAATCCCCGGCATCTCCATGGTAGTTTCTCTTTAGTGTAGTAGTCTCTTACTGATTTTGTTTAGAAACTTAGAAGTAGTTAAAACATCCCTTCGACATAGTGAAAGTCTATCAGGTTGTAGTCCTTAACCTGTCAATGGTGGCCATCATAATTCATGTACCGCTTTACAGGATCATGAACCGTTTCAAACTTAACACTTTGAATATGGTTCTAAAGTAGTTGGAGAGTCTTCAGAGGGTAGAGTTGGGCTAAGACAAAGAGTCTAGAAGTCCAATGCATTGTCCAGTGTGTCACGGAGCCGAGATTGGCCTATGTACCTTCTTTTGCAACTTGGTTCATTTGAACTGAATGTTAATAATACTGTTTGTATAATTCTCTGACTACAAACTCCATAGTGGCGGACTTGTGAGTCAGAAACAACTTCTCACAACAGACATACGTGTGGGGATGGAGCTCAGGGGTAGAGCGCATGCTTTGCTTTATGAGGTCCCAGGTTGAATTCATGGTGTTTCCATGGTGACTACTCATTAGCGTAGCCGTCTCTTACCATTTTCAGCTAGGATTGTAAAAGAGTTGAAACATCTCTATGACATGGTGAAAGTTTGTGTCTGAAGGGTAGTGCTTGATCATTAAATGCTGGCCATCATAATTCATGTACCACGAGATCCTTAGGATGAAGGACTTTTTCAAAGTTAACACTTGCATTGAGCATAAACATTAAACCAGTAAGTGTTTCGTTGGACTCACTGGAAGTAAACTAAAGTGACTCTGGTGGGACTCGAACCCACAACCTTTGAATGTCTTTGACTGTCTAGAAGTCCAATGCGCTATCCATTGCGCCACAGAGCCTAGGTGGACTGGTGAGACGTATTCAACCTTTCTGTACAATTAAAAGAGAGACAATGGTCGTATGTTTTTAAACAATGCGACCATGAAATGCAGTGTTGCAGATATGTGTGAGTCAGACTAAAGGTCAGTCTGATTAGTAGCAGCTGGAGATGTAGCTTAGTGGTAGAGCATGTGCTTCTCATCCATAAGGTCCCTGGCATATCTAGGGTCCCTGTTGTTTACTTGGAGTTGTTGAATAAGCGCTTTTCTTTGCGGATCTCGTGGCGCAACGGTAGCGCGTCTGACTCCAGATCAGAAGGTTGCGTGTTCAAATCACGTCGGGATCATGTGATCTTTTTGCCTTTTTAAAGAAAATCTTTGATTAGGTTCAGCAAACCACAAAAAAGGCCTTTTCATCCTCAACACTTGTTTTGAATGTCAAAATAAAACACAAAATATTTTGTAGGAGCCACAGGAATAGACATATCAGCACTGTAATGTGTAAAGAAGCAAAGTAGCTGAGGACTCACACAGAGAAAAATAAATGTGACTCTGATGGGACTTACAACACTCTCGAAGTCCAATGCATTTTCCATTGTGTCAAGGGGGCCAAGCTTGGCCCAAGTGTCTTCTTTTGTATCTTGGTTCATTTGAACTGAATGTAGCATTTAAATATATTGTTTATATAATCCTCACACCACAAAATCCTTGGTGGCGGATGTGTGAGTCAGACACAACATCTCACCATTGCTTTATAAGTGGGATGTAGCTCAGTGGTAGAGCGCATGCTTCGCATGTATGAGGTCCTGGGTTCAATCCCCAGCATCTCCATGGTGACTTCCCTTTAGTGCAGTAGTCTCTTACTAATTTTGTTTAGAAATTTAGAAGTAGTTGAAACCTCTCTGTGACATAGTGAAAGGCTATCAAGTTGTGGTCCTTAATATGTAAATGTTGGCCATCATAATTCATGTTTTGCAAGCTAGGATCATGATCCATTTCAAACTTAACACTTTGAATTTTTTTATAGAGTAGTTGGAGGGCAAAAAGGTAAAATGAATAATCTAAAAAAACAATGCATTGTCCAATGCGTCACAGAGCCAAACTTGGCCTATGTACCTTCTTTTGTACCTTGGTTCATTTAAAGTCAACATAGTAGTTAACAGTATTGTTTATATTATCCTCTCACTAGAAAATTCATGGTGGCAGATGTGTGAGTCAGAAAACAACTTCTCACAGCCACCTTATGTGTGGGGATGTAGCTCAGTGGTAGAGCGCATGCTTTGCATGTATGAGGTCCCGGGTTCAATCCCCGGCATCTCCATGGTAGTTTCTCTTTAGTGTAGTAGTCTCTTACTGATTTTGTTTAGAAACTTAGAAGTAGTTAAAACATCCCTTCGACATAGTGAAAGTCTATCAGGTTGTAGTCCTTAACCTGTCAATGGTGGCCATCATAATTCATGTACCGCTTTACAGGATCATGAACCGTTTCAAACTTAACACTTTGAATATGGTTCTAAAGTAGTTGGAGAGTCTTCAGAGGGTAGAGTTGGGCTAAGACAAAGAGTCTAGAAGTCCAATGCATTGTCCAGTGTGTCACGGAGCCGAGATTGGCCTATGTACCTTCTTTTGCAACTTGGTTCATTTGAACTGAATGTTAATAATACTGTTTGTATAATTCTCTGACTACAAACTCCATAGTGGCGGACTTGTGAGTCAGAAACAACTTCTCACAACAGACATACGTGTGGGGATGGAGCTCAGGGGTAGAGCGCATGCTTTGCTTTATGAGGTCCCAGGTTGAATTCATGGTGTTTCCATGGTGACTACTCATTAGCGTAGCCGTCTCTTACCATTTTCAGCTAGGATTGTAAAAAGAGTTGAAACATCTCTATGACATGGTGAAAGTTTGTGTCTGAAGGGTAGTGCTTGATCATTAAATGCTGGCCATCATAATTCATGTACCACGAGATCCTTAGGATGAAGGACTTTTTCAAAGTTAACACTTGCATTGAGCATAACATTAAACCAGTAAGTGTTTCGTTGGACTCACTGGAAGTAAACTAAAGTGACTCTGGTGGGACTCGAACCCACAACCTTTGAATGTCTTTGACTGTCTAGAAGTCCAATGCGCTATCCATTGCGCCACAGAGCCTAGGTGGACTGGTGAGACGTATTCAACCTTTCTGTACAATTAAAAGAGAGACAATGGTCGTATGTTTTTTTAAACAATGCGACCATGAAATGCAGTGTTGCAGATATGTGTGAGTCAGACTAAAGGTCAGTCTGATTAGTAGCAGCTGGAGATGTAGCTTAGTGGTAGAGCATGTGCTTCTCATCCATAAGGTCCCTGGCATATCTAGGGTCCCTGTTCTTTACTTGGAGTTGTTGAATAAGCGCTTTTCTTTGCGGATCTCGTGGCGCAACTGGTTAGCGCGTCTGACTCCAGATCAGAAGGTTGCGTGTTCAAATCACGTCGGGATCATGTGATCTTTTTGCCTTTTTAAAGAAAATCTTTGATTAGGTTCAGCAAACCACAAAAAAGGCCTTTTCATCCTCAACACTTGTTTTGAATGTCAAAATAAAACACAAAATATTTTGTAGGAGCCACTGGAATAGACATATCAGCACTGTAATGTGTAAAGAAGCAAAGTAGCTGAGGACTCACACAGAGAAAAATAAATGTGACTCTGATGGGACTTACAACACTCTCGAAGTCCAATGCATTTTCCATTGTGTCAAGGGGGCCAAGCTTGGCCCAAGTGTCTTCTTTTGTATCTTGGTTCATTTGAACTGAATGTAGCATTTAAATATATTGTTTATATAATCCTCACACTACAAAATCCTTGGTGGCGGATGTGTGAGTCAGACACAACATCTCACCAATGCTTATAAGTGGGGATGTAGCTCAGTGGTAGAGCGCATGCTTCGCATGTATGAGGTCCTGGGTTCAATCCCCAGCATCTCCATGGTGACTTCCCTTTAGTGCAGTAGTCTCTTACTAATTTTGTTTAGAAATTTAGAAGTAGTTGAAACCTCTCTGTGACATAGTGAAAGGCTATCAAGTTGTGGTCCTTAATATGTAAATGTTGGCCATCATAATTCATGTTTTGCAAGCTAGGATCATGATCCATTTCAAACTTAACACTTTGAATTTTTTTATAGAGTAGTTGGAGGGCAAAAAGGTAAAATGAATAATCTAAAAAAACAATGCATTGTCCAATGCGTCACAGAGCCAAACTTGGCCTATGTACCTTCTTTTGTACCTTGGTTCATTTAAAGTAAACATAGTAGTTAACAGTATTGTTTATATTATCCTCTCACTAGAAAATTCATGGTGGCAGATGTGTGAGTCAGAAAACAACTTCTCACAGCCACCTTATGTGTGGGGATGTAGCTCAGTGGTAGAGCGCATGCTTTGCATGTATGAGGTCCCGGGTTCAATCCCCGGCATCTCCATGGTAGTTTCTCTTTAGTGTAGTAGTCTCTTACTGATTTTGTTTAGAAACTTAGAAGTAGTTAAACATCCCTTCGACATAGTGAAAGTCTATCAGGTTGTAGTCCTTAACCTGTCAATGGTGGCCATCATAATTCATGTACCGCTTTACAGGATCATGAACCGTTTTCAAACTTAACACTTTGAATATGGTTCTAAAGTAGTTGGAGAGTCTTCAGAGGGTAGAGTTGGGCTAAGACAAAGAGTCTAGAAGTCCAATGCATTGTCCAGTGTGTCACGGAGCCGAGATTGGCCCTATGTACCTTCTTTTGCAACTTGGTTCATTTGAACTGAATGTTAATAATACTGTTTGTATAATTCTCTGACTACAAACTCCATAGTGGCGGACTTGTGAGTCAGAAACAACTTCTCACAACAGACATACGTGTGGGGATGGAGCTCAGGGGTAGAGCGCATGCTTTGCTTTATGAGGTCCCAGGTTGAATTCATGGTGTTTCCATGGTGACTACTCATTAGCGTAGCCGTCTCTTACCATTTTCAGCTAGGATTGTAAAAAGAGTTGAACATCTCTATGACATGGTGAAAGTTTGTGTCTGAAGGGTAGTGC
This sequence comes from Denticeps clupeoides, assembly GCF_900700375.1. Lineage (NCBI taxonomy): Eukaryota > Metazoa > Chordata > Actinopteri > Clupeiformes > Denticipitidae > Denticeps > Denticeps clupeoides. The sequence continues at coordinate 45,901 of NW_021629925.1, forward strand.
TTGATCATTAAATGCTGGCCATCATAATTCATGTACCACGAGATCCTTAGGATGAAGGACTTTTTCAAAGTTAACACTTGCATTGAGCATAAACATTAAACCAGTAAGTGTTTCGTTGGACTCACTGGAAGTAAACTAAAGTGACTCTGGTGGGACTCGAACCCACAACCTTTGAATGTCTTTGACTGTCTAGAAGTCCAATGCGCTATCCATTGCGCCACAGAGCCTAGGTGGACTGGTGAGACGTATTCAACCTTTCTGTACAATTAAAAGAGAGACAATGGTCGTATGTTTTTTAAACAATGCGACCATGAAATGCAGTGTTGCAGATATGTGTGAGTCAGACTAAAGGTCAGTCTGATTAGTAGCAGCTGGAGATATAGCTTAGTGGTAGAGCATGTGCTTCTCATCCATAAGGTCCCTGGCATATCTAGGGTCCCTGTTGTTTACTTGGAGTTGTTGAATAAGCGCTTTTCTTTGCGGATCTCGTGGCGCAACGGTAGCGCGTCTGACTCCAGATCAGAAGGTTGCGTGTTCAAATCACGTCGGGATCATGTGGTCTTTTTGCCTTTTTAAAGAAAATCTTTGATTAGGTTCAGCAAACCAAAAAAAGGCCTTTTCATCCTCAACACTTGTTTTGAATGTCAAAATAAACACAAATATTTTGTAGGAGCCACTGGAATAGACATATCAGCACTGTAATGTGTAAAGAAGCAAAGTAGCTGAGGACTCACACAGAGAAAATAAATGTGACTCTGATGGGACTTACAACACTCTCGAAGTCCAATGCATTTTCCATTGTGTCAAGGGGGCCAAGCTTGGCCCAAGTGTCTTCTTTTGTATCTTGGTTCATTTGAACTGAATGTAGCATTTAAATATATTGTTTATATAATCCTCACACTACAAAATCCTTGGTGGCGGATGTGTGAGTCAGACACAACATCTCACCAATGCTTTATAAGTGGGGATGTAGCTCAGTGGTAGAGCGCATGCTTCGCATGTATGAGGTCCTGGGTTCAATCCCCAGCATCTCCATGGTGACTTCCCTTTAGTGCAGTAGTCTCTTACTAATTTTGTTTAGAAATTTAGAAGTAGTTGAAACCTCTCTGTGACATAGTGAAAGGCTATCAAGTTGTGGTCCTTAATATGTAAATGTTGGCCATCATAATTCATGTTTTGCAAGCTAGGATCATGATCCATTTCAAACTTAACACTTTGAATTTTTTTATAGAGTAGTTGGAGGGCAAAAAGGTAAAATGAATAATCTAAAAAAACAATGCATTGTCCAATGCGTCACAGAGCCAACTTGGCCTATGTACCTTCTTTTGTACCTTGGTTCATTTAAAGTCAACATAGTAGTTAACAGTATTGTTATATTATCCTCTCACTAGAAAATTCATGGTGGCAGATGTGTGAGTCAGAAACAACTTCTCACAGCCACCTTATGTGTGGGGATGTAGCTCAGTGGTAGAGCGCATGCTTTGCATGTATGAGGTCCCGGGTTCAATCCCCGGCATCTCCATGGTAGTTTCTCTTTAGTGTAGTAGTCTCTTACTGATTTTGTTTAGAAACTTAGAAGTAGTTAAAACATCCCTTCGACATAGTGAAAGTCTATCAGGTTGTAGTCCTTAACCTGTCAATGGTGGCCATCATAATTCATGTACCGCTTTACAGGATCATGAACCGTTTCAAACTTAACACTTTGAATATGGTTCTAAAGTAGTTGGAGAGTCTTCAGAGGGTAGAGTTGGGCTAAGACAAAGAGTCTAGAAGTCCAATGCATTGTCCAGTGTGTCACGGAGCCGAGATTGGCCTATGTACCTTCTTTTGCAACTTGGTTCATTTGAACTGAATGTTAATAATACTGTTTGTATAATTCTCTGACTACAAACTCCATAGTGGCGGACTTGTGAGTCAGAAACAACTTCTCACAACAGACATACGTGTGGGGATGGAGCTCAGGGGTAGAGCGCATGCTTTGCTTTATGAGGTCCCAGGTTGAATTCATGGTGTTTCCATGGTGACTACTCATTAGCGTAGCCGTCTCTTACCATTTTCAGCTAGGATTGTAAAAGAGTTGAAACATCTCTATGACATGGTGAAAGTTTGTGTCTGAAGGGTAGTGCTTGATCATTAAATGCTGGCCATCATAATTCATGTACCACGAGATCCTTAGGATGAAGGACTTTTTCAAAGTTAACACTTGCATTGAGCATAAACATTAAACCAGTAAGTGTTTCGTTGGACTCACTGGAAGTAAACTAAAGTGACTCTGGTGGGACTCGAACCCACAACCTTTGAATGTCTTGACTGTCTAGAAGTCCAATGCGCTATCCATTGCGCCACAGAGCCTAGGTGGACTGGTGAGACGTATTCAACCTTCTGTACAATTAAAGAGAGACAATGGTCGTATGTTTTTTAAACAATGCGACCATGAAATGCAGTGTTGCAGATATGTGTGAGTCAGACTAAGGTCAGTCTGATTAGTAGCAGCTGGAGATGTAGCTTAGTGGTAGAGCATGTGCTTCTCATCCATAAGGTCCCTGGCATATCTAGGGTCCCTGTTGTTTACTTGGAGTTGTTGAATAAGCGCTTTTCTTTGCGGATCTCGTGGCGCAACGGTTAGCGCGTCTGACTCCAGATCAGAAGGTTGCGTGTTTCAAATCACGTCGGGATCATGTGATCTTTTTGCCTTTTTAAAGAAAATCTTTGATTAGGTTCAGCAAACCACAAAAAGGCCTTTTCATCCTCAACACTTGTTTTGAATGTCAAAATAAAACACAAATATTTTGTAGGAGCCACTGGAATAGACATATCAGCACTGTAATGTGTAAAGAAGCAAAGTAGCTGAGGACTCACACAGAGAAAATAAATGTGACTCTGATGGGACTTACAACACTCTCGAAGGTCCAATGCATTTTCCATTGTGTCAAGGGGGCCAAGCTTGGCCCAAGTGTCTTCTTTTGTATCTTGGTTCATTTGAAACTGAATGTAGCATTTAAATATATTGTTTATATAATCCTCACACTACAAAATCCTTGGTGGCGGATGTGTGAGTCAGACACAACATCTCACCAATGCTTTATAAGTGGGGATGTAGCTCAGTGGTAGAGGCATGCTTCGCATGTATGAGGTCCTGGGTTCAATCCCCAGCATCTCCATGGTGACTTCCCTTAGTGCAGTAGTCTCTTACTAATTTTGTTTAGAAATTTAGAAGTAGTTGAAACCTCTCTGTGACATAGTGAAAGGCTATCAAGTTGTGGTCCTTAATATGTAAATGTTGGCCATCATAATTCATGTTTTGCAAGCTAGGATCATGATCCATTTCAAACTTAACACTTTGAATTTTTTTATAGAGTAGTTGGAGGGCAAAAAGGTAAAATGAATAATCTAAAAAAACAATGCATTGTCCAATGCGTCACAGAGCCAAACTTGGCCTATGTACCTTCTTTTGTACCTTGGTTCATTAAAGTCAACATAGTAGTTAACAGTATTGTTTATATTATCCTCTCACTAGAAAATTCATGGTGGCAGATGTTGAGTCAGAAACAACTTCTCACAGCCACCTTATGTGTGGGATGTAGCTCAGTGGTAGAGCGCATGCTTTGCATGTATGAGGTCCCGGGTTCAATCCCCGGCATCTCCATGGTAGTTTCTCTTTAGTGTAGTAGTCTCTTACTGATTTGTTTAGAAACTTAGAAGTAGTTAAAACATCCCTTCGACATAGTGAAAGTCTATCAGGTTGTAGTCCTTAACCTGTCAATGGTGGCCATCATAATTCATGTACCGCTTTACAGGATCATGAACCGTTTCAAACTTAACACTTGAATATGGTTCTAAAGTAGTTGGAGAGTCTTCAGAGGGTAGAGTTGGGCTAAGACAAAGAGTCTAGAAGTCCAATGCATTGTCCAGTGTGTCACGGAGCCGAGATTGGCCTATGTACCTTCTTTTGCAACTTGGTTCATTTGAACTGAATGTTAATAATACTGTTTGTATAATTCTCTGACTACAAACTCCATAGTGGCGGACTTGTGAGTCAGAAACAACTTCTCACAACAGACATACGTGTGGGGATGGAGCTCAGGGTATAGAGCGCATGCTTTGCTTTATGAGGTCCCAGGTT